>NW_027308211.1:127500-158000 GCF_047496885.1 Scyliorhinus torazame
ATCCGATACACCATTCCCAGGTATGACGCACTGACTGACTGAATGACTGAATGGATGGACGGATGGATGGATGGATGGAAGGATGGATGGATCACATCAACCATTCCCAGGACTGGATGGATGGATGGATGGATGGATGGATGGATCCCATCAACCATTCCAAGGACTGGATTCATGGGTGGATGTATGGATGGATGGATGGATGGATGGATGGATGGATCCCATCAACCAGTCCCAGGACTGACTGACTGACTGAATGGATGGATGGATCCCATCAACCATTTCCAGGACTGACTGACTGGATGAATGGATGGATGGATGGATGGATGGATGGATGGATGGATGGATGGATGGATCCCATCATCCATTCCCAGGACTGACTGACTGACTGGATGGGTGGATGAATGGATGGATGGATGGATCCCATCATCCATTCCCAGGACTGACTGACTGACTGGATGGATGGATGGATGGATGGATGGATGGATGGATGGATGGATGGATGGATCCCATCAACCATTCCCAGGACTGACTGACTGGCTGACTGGATGGATGGATGGATGGATGGAGGGATGGAGGGTTGGAGGGATGGAGGGATCGAGGGAGGGAGGGAGGGAGGGGGAATGGTGGGATGGAGGGATGGAGGGATGGATGGATGGGTGGATGGTTGGATGGATCCCATCAACTATTCCCAGGACTGACTGACTGGATGGATGAATGGATGGATGGATGGATGGATGGATGGCCGCTGTCCCCCCGCCAGAGGCCGCTCTCCCCCCGCCGCCAGAGGCCGCTGTCCCCTCCCCGCCAGAGGCCGCTGTCCCCCCCCGCCAGAGGCCGCTGTCCCCCCCCCCCGCCAGAGGCCGCTGTCCCCCCAGCCGCCAGAGGCCGCTGTCCCCCCCCCCCGCCAGAGGCCGCTGTCCCCCCACCGCCAGAGGCCGCTGTCCCCCCACCCCCCCGCCAGAGGCCGCTGTCCCCCCACCCCCCCCGCCAGAGGCCGCTGTCCCCCCCCCCCGCCAGAGGCCGCTGTCCCCCCACCGCCAGAGGCCGCTGTCCCCCCACCCCCCCCGCCAGAGGCCGCTGTCCCCCCGGCGCCAGAGGCCGCTGCCCCCCCACCACCACCAGAGGCCGCTGTCCCCCCGGCGCCAGAGGCCGCTGCCCCCCCCCCCCCGCCAGAGGCCGCTGTTCCCCCGGCGCCAGAGGCCGCTGCCCCCCCCCCCGCCAGAGGCCGCTGTCCCCCCGGCGCCAGAGGCCGCTGTCCCCCCCCGCCAGAGGCCGCTGCCCCCCCCCCCGCCAGAGGCCGCTGTCCCCCCCTCATCGCCAGAGGCCGCTGTCCCCCTCCGCCAGTTGCCGCTGTCCCCCCCACCGCCAGAGGCCGCTGTCCCCCCCCGCCAGAGGCCGCTGTCCCCCTCCGCCAGTTGCCGCTGTCCCCCCCACCGCCAGAGGCCGCTGTCCCCCTCCCTGCCGCCAGAGGACGCTGTCTCCCCCCCGCCAGAGGCCGCTCTCACCCCGCCGCCAGAGGCCGCTGCCCCCCCCGCCAGAGGCCGCTGCCCCCCCCGCCAGAGGCCGCTGTCCCCCCCCGCCGCTAGAGGCCGCTGTCCCCCCCCGCCAGAGGCCGCTGTTCCCCCCCCGCCAGAGGCCGCTCTCACCCCGCCAGAGGCCGCTGTCCCCCCCCGCCGCCAGAGGCTGCTGTCCCCCCCCGCCAGAGGCCGCTGCCCCCCCCCCCGCCAGAGGCCGCTGTCCCCCCCTCATCGCCAGAGGCCGCTGTCCCCCTCCGCCAGTTGCCGCTGCCCCCCCCGCCGCCAGAGGCTGCTGCCCCCCCACCGCCAGAGGCCGCTGCCCCCCCCCCCGCCAGAGGCCGCTGTCCCCCTCCGCCAGTTGCCGCTGTCCCCCCCACCGCCAGAGGCCGCTGTCCCCCTCCCTGCCGCCAGAGGACGCTGTCCCCCCCCCGCCAGAGGCCGCTCTCACCCCGCCGCCAGAGGCCGCTGTCCCCCCCCCCGCCAGAGGCCGCTGTCCCCCCCCCCGCCAGAGGCCGCTCTCACTCCGCCAGAGGCCGCTGACCCTACCCCCGCCGCCAGAGGCCGCTGTCCCCCCCGCCAGAGGCCGCTGTCCACCTCCGCCAGAGGCCGCTGTCCCCCTCCGCCAGAGGCCGCTGCCCCCCCCCCCCACCGCCAGAGGCCGCTGTCCCCCTTCCTGCCGCCAGAGGGCGCTGTCCCCCCCCGCCGCCAGTGGCCGCTGTCCCCCTCCCTGCCGCCAGAGGGCGTTGTCCCCCCCCACCGCCAGAGGCCGCTGTTCCCCTCCCTGCCGCCAGAGGGCGCTGTCCCCCGAGCGCCATTGGCCGCTGACCCTCCCCCCGCCGCCAGAGGCCGCTGTCCCCCTCCCTGCCGCCAGAGGCCGCTGTCCCCCCCCCCGCCGCCAGTGGCCGCTGTCCCCCCCCCACCGCCAGAGGCCGCTGTCCCCCCTGCCGCCAGAGGCCGCTGTCCCCCCGCCGCCAGAGGCCGCTTCCCCCCGCCGCCAGAGGCCGCTGACCCCCCCCGCCACCGCCAGAGGCTGCTGTCCCCCCCCCCGCCGCCAGAGGGCGCTGTCCCCCCCCGCCAGCCAGAGGCCGCTGTCCCCCCTCCCCCCGCCAGAGGCCGCTGACCCTCCAAGGAAAGGGGAATGGGTGTTTGAGAACCGAGAGTGAAGCCGGAGTCAGGAGGCGGAGGCGAGCTTGTCGTATGAGGAACGGTTGAGGACTCTGGGTCTTATGTCAGTAATAATGCTTCAGACAATGGAGGCTTCACACAGAGCTCTCCGTGCGCATGTGCGGGAGAGTCACTATCCCAGCAGGCAGTGCGCGGGCCACCCACTGACTGACATCGTCTCCTCTGGCAACACAAGGTGGCTGAGGGAAACTCCCCTGGCAACACAAGATGGCCGCCGAGAGTCTCCCCTGGCAACACAAGATGGCTGCCGGAAGACACACCTGCCAACACAAGATGGCCACCGAGAGTCTCCCCTGGCAACACAAGATGGCTGCCGGGCGTCCCCCTGGCAACAGAAGATGGCTGCCGGGTGTCTCCCCTGGCAACAGAAGATGGCTGCCGGGAGACTCCCCTGGCAACACAAGAGGGGGCAACAGAAAGCTACTAAAAAAGCTATAAAGAAGAATAAGATAGATTATGAGAGTAAACTTGCTCAGATTATAGAAACAGATCGCAAAAGTTTCTACAAATGCATAAAACAAAAAAGAGTGGCGAAGGTAAATATTGGTCCTTCAGAGGATGAGAAGGGAGATTTAATAATGGGAGATGAGGAAATGGCTGAGGAACTGAACAGGTTTTTTGGGTCGGTCTTCACAGTGGAAGACACAAATAACATGCCAGTGACTGATGGAAATGAGGCTATGACAGGTGAGGACCTTGAGAGGATTGTTATCACTAAGGAAGTAGTGATGAGCAAGCTAATGGGGCTAAAGGTAGACAAGTCTCCTGGCCCTGATGGAATGCATCCCAGAGTGCTGAAAGAGATGGCTAGGGAAATTGAAAATGCACGAGTGATAATTTACCAAAATTCACTAGACTCTGGGGTGGTGCCGGCGGATTGGAAATTAGCAAACGTGACACCACTGTTTAAAAAAGGAGGTAGGCAGAAAGCGAGTAATTATAGGCCGGTAAGCTTAACTTCGGTAGTAGGGAAAAGATGCTGGAATCTATCATCAAGGAAGAAATAGCGAGGCACCTGGATGGAAATTGTCCCATTGGGCAGACGCAGCATGGGTTCATAAAGGGCAGGTCGTGCCTAACTAATTTAGTGGAATTTTTTGAGGACATGACCAGTGCGGTAGATAACGGGGAGCCAATGGATGTGGTATATCTGGATTTCCAGATAGCCTTTGACAAGGTGCCACACAAAAGGTTGTTGCATAAGATAAAGATGCATGGCATTAAGGGGAAAGTAGTAGCATGGATAGAGGATTGGTTAATTAATAGAAAGCAAAGAGTGGGGATTCATGGGTGTTTCTCTGGTTGGCAATCAGTAGCTAGTGGTGTCCCTCAGGAATCAGTGTTGGGCCCACAGCTATTCACAATTTACATAGATGATTTATAGTTGGGGACCAAGGGCAATGTGTCCACGTTTGCAGACGACACTAAGATAAGTGGTAAAGCAAAAAGTGCAGAGGATACTGGAAGTCTGCAGAGGGATTTGGATAGGCTAAGTGAATGGGCTAGGGTCTGGCAGATGGAATACAATGTTGACAAATGTGAGGTTACCCATTTTGTAGGAATAACAGCAAAAGGGATTATTATTTAAATGATAAAATATTAAAACATGCTGCTGTGCAGAGAGACCTGGGTGTGCTAGTGCATGAGTCGCAAAAGGTTGGTTGACAGGTGCAACAGGTGATTAAGAAGGCAACTAGAATTTTGTCCTTCATTGCTAGAGGGATGGAGTTTAAGACTAGGGAGGTTAGGCTGCAATTGTATAAGGTGTTGTGAGGCCACACCTGGAGTACTGTGTTCAGTTTTCGTCTCCTTAATTGAGAAAGGACGTACTGGCACTGGAGGGTGTGCAGAGGAGATTCACTCGGTTAATCCCATGGTTGGATTACGAGGAGAGGTTGAGTAGACTGGGACTGTACTCGTTGGAATTTAGAAGGATGAGGGGGGACCTTATAGAAACATATAAGATTATGAAGGGAATAGATAGGATAGATGCGGGCAGGTTGTTTCCACTGGCGGGTGAAAGCAGAACTAGGGGGGCATAGCCTCAAAATAAGGGGAAGGAGAGAGAGGACAGAGTTTAGGAGGAACTTCTTCACCCAAAGGGTTGCGAATCTATGGAATTCCTTGCCCAGTGAAGCAGTAGAGGCTAATTCATTAAATGTTCTTAAGATAAAGATAGATAGTTTTTTGAAGAATAAAGGGATTCAGGTTTATGGTGTTCGGGCCGGAAAGTGGAGCTGAGTCCACAAAAGATCAGCCATGATCTCATTGAAGGGTGGAGCAGGCTTGAGTGGCCAGATGGCCTCCTCCTGCTCCTAGTTCTTATGTTCTTATGTTCTTATGGCAATACAAGATGGTTGACGCCAGCACGCAGGGCATGCTGGGATGGGTGTGGCACAGTCGCAGTGGCGGCATCTGCTGCCCATTGGCCCCATTGGGTCGTCGGGATTGTTGTGTCCCAATAGACACCGCAGCACTGCCCCTCCGCCCACCCCGGATATCTCCCACCCCCGATATCACACCCGCCCCGATATCACCCACCCCCGATATCACCCCCTCCCCGGACATCACCCCCTCCCCGATATCACCCCCTCCCCGATATCACCCACTCCCCGATATCACCCCCTCCCCGATATCACCCCCTCCCCGATACCACCCCCTCCCCGATATCACCCCCTCGCCGAAATCACCCCCTCCCCGATATCACCCCCACCCCGATATCACCCCCTCCCCGATATCACCCACTCCCCGATATCACTCCCTCCCCGATATCACCCCCTCCCCGATATCACCCCCTCACCGATATCAGCCCGTCCCCGATATCACCCCCTCCCCGATACCACCCACTCCCCGATATCACCCCCTCCCCGATATCACCACCTCCCCGATATCACTCCCTCCCCGATGTCACCCCCTCCCCGATATCAGCCCGTCCCAGATATCACCCCCTCCCAGATATCACCCCCTCCCCGATATCAGCCCGTCCCAGATATCACACCCTCCCCGATATCACCCATTCCCCGATATCACCCCCTCCCCGATATCACCCCCTCCCCGATATCACCCCCTCCCCGATATCACCCCCTCACCGATATTACCCCGTCCCAGATATCACCCCCTCCCAGATATCACTCCCTCCCCGATATCACCCTCTCACCGATATCAGCCCGTCCCTGATATCACCCCCTCCCAGATATCACCCCCTCCCCGATATCACCCACTCCCCGATATCACCCCCTCCCCGATATCACCCCCTCCCAGATATCACCCCCTCCCCGATATCACCCCCTCGCCGATATCAGCGCGTCCCAGATATCACCCCTCCCAGATATCACTCCCTCCCCGATATTACACCCTCCCCGATATCAGCCCGTCCCAGATATCACCCCCTCCCCGATATCACCCCCTCCCCGATATCACCCCCTCCCCGATATCACCCCCTCGCCGAAATCACCCCCTCCCCGATATCACCCCCACCCCGATATCACCCCCTCCCCGATATCACCCCCTCACCGATATCAGCCCGTCCCAGATATCACCCCCTCCCCGATATCACCCACTCCCCGATATCACCCCCTCCCCGATATCACCCCCTCCCCGATATCACTCCCTCCCCGATGTCACCCCCTCCCCGATATCAGCCCGTCCCAGATATCACCCCCTCCCAGATATCACCCCCTCCCCGATATCAGCCCGTCCCAGATATCACACCCTCCCCGATATCACCCAATCCCCGATATCACCCCCTCCCCGATATCACCCCCTCACCGATATCAGCCCGTCCCAGATATCACCCCCTCCCAGATATCACTCACTCCCCGATATCACCCCCTCCCCGACATCAGCCCGCCCCAGATATCACTCCCAGATATCACCCCCTCCCCGATATCAGCCCGTCCCAATTTTCACCCCCTCCCAGATATCACTCCCTCCCCGATATCAGCCCGTCCCAGATATCACCCCCTCCCAGATATCACCCCCTCCCCGATATCTCCCCCTCCCAGATATAACCCCCTCCCCGTTATCACCCCATCCCCGATATAACCCCCTCCCCGATATCACCCCCTGCCAGATATCACACCCTTCCCGATATCACCCCGCCACGATATCACCCCCACCCCGATATCACCCCCTCCCCGATATCACCCCCTCCAAGATATCACCCCCTATCCGATGTCACTCCCCCACCGATATCACACCATCCCCAATATCACCCACTCCCCGATATCATCCCTCCTCCCGATATCACCCCCTCCTCCCGATAACACCCCCTCCCCGATATCACCCCTCTCCCCAATACCACTCCCTCCCGATATCACTCCATCCTCAATATCACCCCCCACCCCGATATCAACCCAACCCCGATATCATCCCCTCCCCGTTATCACCCCCTCCCTGATATCACCCCCACCCCGATATCACCCCCTCCCCGATATCACCCCCTCCCCGATGTCATCCCCTCCCCGATATCACCACCACCCCGATATCACCCCCACCGCGATATCACCCCCTCCCCGATATCACTCCCTCCCCGATATCACCCCCTACCCGATATCACTCCCTCACCGATATCACCCCATCCCCGATATCACCCACTCCCCGATATCACCCCTCTCCCCAATACCACTCCCTCCCGATATCACTCCATCCTCAATATCACCCCCACCCCGATATCAACCCAACCCCGATATCATCCCCTCCCCGATATCACCCCCTCCCCGATATCACCCCCACCCCGATATCACCCCCTCCCCGATATCACCCCCTCCCCAATATCACCCCCTCCCCAATATCACCCCCACCATGATATCACCCCCTCCCCGATATCACCCCCTCCCCGATATCACCCCCTTCCTCGATTATCCCCCTCCCCGATATCACCCCCTCCCCGATATCACCCCCTCCCCAGTACTACTCCCTCCCCAATATCACCCCCTCCTCAATATCACCCGCTCCCCGATATCTCCCCCTCCCCGACATCACCCCCTCCCCGATACATCCCCAGGGGGGTTACTGGGTTACGGGGATGGGGCAGAGGTGGCAGCTTAGATGAGACGCTCTTGTAAGGGCTCGTGCAGACTTGATGGGCCGAATAGCCTCCTTGTGCACTGTTGATGCTATGATTCTACTCTGTGGTCCCACCCTCGATATTAACCACCGGAAATGCCCAACAACCCCTGATGCGCCCAGCCAGGTATCATCCCGCCCGGTGACACCCCACCCCCATCCTAAACAGCCCAACAGGGGCTGGTTTAGCACAGTGGGATAAATAGCTGGCTTGCAATGCAGAACAATGCCAGCAGCGCGGGATGAATTCCCGTGCCGGCCTCCACAACAAGCGCCGGACTATGGCGACTAGGGGCTTTTCACAGTGACATCAGTGAAATATACTTGTGACAAGGGATTATTAATTTTATTATAGCACCCCCCCCCCGGATATGAATCCAGTCTTGAATTCATGCCCCGGCAAACATTACCGCAGAACAGATGTCAGCACCCAACGGATATCACCGAAGCCCCCCCCCCCGATATCACCCAACCCCAGATATCACCTAGCCCCAGAGATCACCCAACCCCAGAGATCACCCAGCCCCAGATATCACCCAGCCCCAGATATCACCCAGCCCCAGAGATCACCCAGCCCCAGAGATCACCCAACCCCAGATATCACCCAGCCCCAGATATCACCCAACCCCAGATATCACCCAGCCCCAGATATCACCCAGCCCAGAGATCACCCAGCCCCAGTTATCACTCAACCCCAGAGATCACCCAACCACCGAGATCACCCAACCCCAGAGATCACCCAACCCCAGAGATCACCCAACCCGGGATAGCACCCAAGCCCAGATATCACCCAACCCCCGATATCACCCAACTACAGATACCACCCAACCCCAAATATCACCCAACCCCCGGTATTACCCAACCTCAGATATCACCCAACCCCAGAGATAACCCAACCCCAGAGATCACCCAACCCCAGATATTACCCAACCACAGATATCACCCAACTCCAGATATCACCCAACACCAGATGTCACCCAATCCCAGATATCACCCAGCCTCAGATATCACCCAACACCAGATGTCACCCAATCCCAGAGATCACCCAGCCCCAGATATCAACCAACCCCAGATATCACAGAACGCCTGAGATCACCCAATCCCAGATATCACCTGACCCCAGGTCTCACCCAACCCCAGATATCGCTCAACGCCAGAGATGACCCAACCCCAGATATCACTCAACCTCAGATATCACCCAACACCAGATATCACCCAACACCAGAGATCACCCAACACCAGAGATCACCCAACCCCAGATATTACCCAACCCCAGACTCACCCAACCCCAGAGATCACCCAACCCCAGAGATCACCCAACCCCGGATAGCACTCAACCCCAGATATCACCCAACTCCAGATATCACCCAACCCCAGAGATCACCCAATCCCAGATATCACCCAACCCCAGAGATCACCCAACTCCAGATATCACCCAACCCCAGAGATCACCCAATCCCAGATATCACCCAACCCCAGAGATCACCCAACTCCAGATATTACCCAACCCCAGACTCACCCAACCCCAGAGATCACCCAATCCCAGATATCACCCAATCCCAGAGATCACCCAACCCCAGATATTACCCAACCCCAGACTCACCCAACCCCAGAGATCAACCAACCCCAGAGATCACCCAACCCCGGATAGCACTCAACCCCAGATATCACCCAACTCCAGGTATCACCCAACCCCAGAGATCACCCAGCCCCAGAGATCACCCAACCCCAGATATCACCCAACCCCAGAGATCACCCAACCCCAGATATCACCCAACCCCAGAGAGCGGTGAGTGGGCTGTGGGATTTGGAGACAACATCAGTCACTGCAGCAGGTCCCTTTTCAAATGTCCTTTCGTTGAGATTGTCCTGAGGGCCAACACATTTTATACTGCTTGGATTCCCCATAAAAGTGAAGAGCAAATTCTTCATCAGTCCAAGAGTTAGAGTAACTAACTTTTAATCATTACACCCAATATTCAAAGTGAATATGGAAGAACTATTTGTTAAAATGGCTCAGATATTTTAATGAATTCCCAACATTAAATGTTTTTAAACTGGTGAAGTTCTGACGGGTCTACTGATTTTTACTTGAATTATTTAATTATTTTCTGTGGAAGATTAACCACCTGTTGACATCGTTCATCCCAATAATCAGAGTGAACTTGAATTGATTAGCTTTCATAGAATTTACAGTGCAGAAGGAGGCCATTCGGCCCATCGAGTCTGCACCGGCTCTTGGAAAGAGCACCCTACCCAAGCCCACACCTCCACCCTATCCCCATAACCCAGTAACCCCACCCAACACTAAGGGCAATTTTGGACACTAAGGACAATTTAACATGGCCAATCCACCTAACCTGCACATCTTTGGACTGTGGGAGGAAACCGGAGCACCCGGAGGAAACCCACGCCCACACGGGGAGGACGTGCAGACTCCGCACAGACAGTGACCCAAGCCGGGAATCGAACCTGGGACCCTGGAGCTGTGAAGCAATTGTGCTATCCACTATGCTACCGTGCTGCCCTGCCCTGTTTGGTCCAATAAACAATTATCTCATTCATTCATTGCGAGGTTTAATTAAATCAGCGAACAGCTCATTATGTCAATGTCCAACAAGCATTACACAGCTAATTATTATTTGTGCAACATTGATAGAAAATAACAAATTAGTTTTCAGTCCATTAAACACAGCAAATAACTAAAAACATTTCATTGCATCTTTCACTGTGATTGTCAAAGGATTTTTCATTGCAATAATCACAGGCGGTTTCTAATTACTGGTCAGACCACAATCAAATGGAGATTGTTAATCAGTGGAATAGAATCTGTAATTCCTGACCACACAACAATAAAGGCATCAATAAAAAATGCATTTGTTCAGCTCACAATCCCAATCAATGGGATTCTCCCTGGGCAGGATCCTCCCCTTCGCCGGCAGCGCCCACATGTCCGCGGGTTTCCCCACGCCGTGGGGTGGCCACAACGGGAAACCTCACTGACCGGCTGCGGGAATGGGGAATCCCGTTGTGGCGGTGGAGCGCCGCGCTGGATAACGGGGCTGGCCGGACCGAGAACAGGGTACAGGACATTAAACCGATGATCATTTTCCAAGAGAATTATCATGGCAAGATACTGATTAATCCATTGATCACTAACGGTATGAATAAATCTTTTAACGTCCCACAATAATATGTATTGGGAAATATTCCCCATGTCCATGATACCAGCAATTATATCTCAGGATTTAATTCCATTAATCATAGTTGTGCCATGACTGAATAGTGTGAGAATTCTCCCTGCCTGTTTCTACCAAAGAAAACTGAGCAACTCGGGCAGCACGGTAGCACAGTGGTTACCACTATGAAGTCACAGCGCCAGGGTCCCAGGTTCGATTCCCGCTTGGGTCACTCTCTGGGCGGAGTCTGCACGTTCTCCCCGTGTCTGCGCGGGTTTCCTCCGGGTGCTCTGATTGTCTCCCACAGATGTGCAGGTTAGGTGGATTGGACACGTTAAATTGCTCTTAGGTTGGATGGGGTTGCTGGGTTATGGGGATAGGGTGGAGGTGTGGGCTTGGGTAGGGTGCTCTTTCCAAGAGCCGGTGCAGACTCGATGGGCCGAATGGCCTCCTTCTGCACTGTGAATTCTATGATCTCTGAAATCCAATGATGGAAGGCAGGATGACATATATTTCACCATCATGTTTGCACAACATTGATAGAAAGCATCACATTCGTTTTCAGTCCATTGAACACAGTAAATAATGAAAAACATTTAATTGCAACTTTGAAAGTGATTATTGAAGGATTGATTATTCCAGTAATCAGAGGCGTAAATTAATATTGTTCAGACAATAATCATAATAAGATTGTTCTTTCAAATAGAGTCAGTAATTCCTGACCTTCCTATAATAACACAATAAACTGAACATGCACATTTCTGCTCACAATTAACTAAACTGTGATTATCTTTCTATCGAATCATCATGCCAGGAACATAATTATTTTCCGTCCAATGATTAGCGAATATGTCTAGAAACCTTTATGCTTTTCACAATAATATGCATTTAGAAATGTCTATGAGTACCAGAAATTATCTTTCAGGTTTTAATTCCATTAGTTACTAGACATATCGCTGCTATGTGGTGGAATACATTGTGATCTCTCTGCATGTTTCTACTGAAGACGTCCCAGCAATTTAAATAATGGAATCCGGGAAGTAATGGCTGAGAAACAATTATATATTGTGTCACATATTTATTTAAATTATTGAGGTTATCTGACTGCTGGAACTGGATAACTACAAACTCCCGCTGGTGTTGTTGGGGAGACTGGTCCTTTTGGTTGACTTCTGTATCCTGTAGTGTTTCTCCTCGGGAAAATACTGACTGTTTCACAATAAGAGAGTGATCAACCATTGTTTCCATTCATTATTTCTCAACTAGAGTCTGTTCCCCAGGTTTAACGGACTGATCGATGCCGAGGTCTAATGTGATGGTTAAGATTGGAGCTGGCGGATTGGAGGAGAATCAAACCCTGCCATGGCCTTGGTGATTTATTTCTCAGTATTACACAGCAGATCCATAGCCGTGATACCGATACTCTCCCAATTCTTCAGGATTCCTGATTTGAAGGCCGGCATGATAGCACAGTGGTTAGCACACTGGCTTCACAGCTCCGGGGTCCCAGGTTCGATTCCCGGCTTGTGTCACTGTCTGTGTGGAGTCTGCACGTTCCCCCCGTGTCTGCGTGGGTTTCCTCCGGGTGATCCGGTTTCCTTCCACAAGTCCCGAAAGACCTGTTGTGAGGTGAGTTGGACATTCTAAAATCTCCCTCTGTGTATCCGAACAGGTGCCGG
The DNA here is from genome assembly GCF_047496885.1 of Scyliorhinus torazame. Classification (NCBI taxonomy): domain Eukaryota; kingdom Metazoa; phylum Chordata; class Chondrichthyes; order Carcharhiniformes; family Scyliorhinidae; genus Scyliorhinus; species Scyliorhinus torazame. Next base: position 140,131 of record NW_027308211.1, read on the forward strand.
AGTGTGGCGACTAGGGGATTTTCACAGTAACTTCATTGTAGTGTTAATGTGGGACTACTTGTGACAATACATATTTTTATTATTAATAAAGATTATTATTATCATATTAATAGTTGAACACATGATGCCTTCTCTTCCGCTGTCTGGCCCGGAAGGTATGGGATTATCTCCTCCAGTCTCTCAGTCCCATTACCTCGTGTTCGTTGTTCAAGACAAACACTTGTAACATAGACTCTTGATTGCGATTTTGGTCTCCGGACTCAGCAATACCTGATACAAATAGTTAGAACAAGGAACAAGGCACAAATAAAAGTACAACATAGATAAGAGAGGAGGGGGAGTGGCGTTTTTGATTAGGGAGAACATTACGGCAGTACTTAGAGGGCATATATCTGAGGGTTCGCCCACTGAGTCTATATGGGTGGAACTGAAAAATAAGAAGGGAGAGATCACCTTGATAGGACTGTACTACGGGCCCCCAAATAGTCAGCGGGAAATTGAGGAGCAAATATGTAAGGAGATTACAGATAGCTGCAAGAATAATAGGGTGGTAATAGTAGGGGACTTTAACTTTCCCAACATTGACTGGGACAGCCATAGCATTAGGAGCTTGGATGGAGGGAAATTTGTTGAGTGTATTCAGGAGGAATTTCTCATTCAGTATGTGGATGGACCGACTAGAGAGGGGGCAAAACCTGACCTCGTCTTGGGAAATAAGGAAGGGCAAGTGACAGAAGTGTTAGTGAGGGATCACTTTGGGACAAGTGACCATAGCTCCATTAGTTTTAAGATAGCTATGGAGAATGATAGGTCTGGCCCAAGAGTTAAAATTCTTAATTGGGGCAAGGCCAATTTTGATGGTATCAGACAGGAACTTTCAGAGGTAGATTGGGGGAGACTGTTGGCAGGCAAAGGGACGGCTGGTAAATGGGAGGCTTTTAAAAATGTGTTAACCAGGGTGCAGGGTAAGCACATTCCCTTTAGAGTGAAGGGCAAGGCTGGTAGAAGTAGGGAACCCTGGATGACTCGAGATATTGAGACTCTGGTCAAAAAGAAGAAGGAGGCATATGACGTACATAAGCAACTGGGATCAAGTGGATCCCTTGAAGAGTGTAAAGATTGTCGAAATAGAGTTAAGAGGGAAATCAGGAGGGCAAAAAGGGGACATGAAATTGCTTTGGCAAATAATGCAAAGGAGAATCCAAAGAGCTTCTACAGATACATAAAGGGAAAAAGAGTAACTAGGGACAGAGTAGGGCCTCTTAAGGATCAACAAGGACATCTATGTGCAGAACCACAAGAGTTGGGTGAGATCCTGAATGAATATTTCTCATCGGTATTCACGGTGGAGAAAGGCATGGATGTTAGGAAACTAAGGGAAATAAATAGTGATGTCTTGAGAAGTGTGCATATTACAGAGGAGGAGGTGCTGGAAGTCTTAAAGCGCATCAAGTTAGATAAATCCCCGGGACCTGATGAAATGTAACCCAGGATGTTGTGGGAGGCTAGGGAGGAAATTGCGGGTCCCCTAACAGAGATATTTGAATCATCAGCAGCCACAGGTGAGGTGCCTGAAGATTGGAGAGTAGCGAAAGTTGTGCCCTTGTTTAAGAAGGGCAGCAGGGAAAAGCCTTGGAACTACAGACCGGTGAGCCTAACGTCTGTAGTAGGTAAGTTGCTAGAAGGTCTTCTGAGAGACAGGATCTACAAGCATTTAGAGAGGCAAGGACTGATTCGGGCCAGTCAGCATGGCTTTGTGCGTGGAAAATCATGTCTCACAAATTTGATTGAGTTTTTTGAGGGGGTGACCAAGAAGGTAGATGAGGGCAGTGCAGTAGACGTTGTCTACATGGACTTTAGCAAAGCCTTTGACAAGGTACTGCATGGTAAGTTGTTGCAGAATGTGAAAGCTCACGGGATCCAGGGTGAGGTTGCCAATTGGATTCAAAATTGGCTGGACGACAGAAGACAGAGGGTGGTTGTAGAGGGTTGTTTTTCAAACTGGAGGCTTGTGACCAGTGGTGTGCCTCACGGATCGGTGCTGGGTCCACTGTTATTTGTGATTTATATTCATGATTTGGATGAGAATTTAGGAGGCATGGTTAGTAAGTTTGCAGATGACACCAAGATTGGTAGCACAGTGGATAGTGAAGAAGGTTATCTAGGGTTGCAATGGGATCTTGATCAATTAGGCCAGTGGGCCGACGAATGGCAGATGGAGTTTAATTTAGATAAATGTGAGGTGATGCATTTTGGCAGATCGAATCAGGCCAGGACCTACACAGTTAATGGTATGGCGTTGGGGAGAGTTATAGAACAAAGAGATCTAGGAGTACAGGTTCATAGCTCCTTGAAGGTGGAGTCGCAGGTGGACAGGGTGGTGAAGAAGGCATTCGGCATGCTTGGTTTCATTGGTCAGAACATTGAATACAGGAGTTGGGACGTCTTGTTGAAGTTGTACAAGACATTGGTACGGCCACACTTGGAATACTGTGTGCAGTTCTGGTCACCCTATTATAGAAAGGATATTATTAAACTAGAAAGAGTGCAGAAAAGATTTACTAGGATGTTACCGGGACTTGATGGTTTGAGTTATAAGGAGAGGCTGGATAGACTGGGACTTTTTTCCCTGGAGCGTAGGAGGCTTAGGGGTGATCTTATAGAGGTCTATAAAATAATGAGGGGCATAGATAAGGTAGATAGTCAACATCTTTTCCCAAAGGTAGGGGAGTCTCAAACTAGAGGGCATAGTTTTAAGGTGAGCAGGGAGAGATTCAGAAGGGTAATTTCTTCACTCAGAGGGTAGTGAGTGTCTGGAATGTGCTGCCAGAGGTAGTAGTAGAGGCGGGTACAATTGTGTCTTTTAAAAAGCATTTAGATAGTTACATGGGTAAGATGGGTATAGAGGGTTATGGGCCAAATGCGGGCAACTGGGACTAGCTTAATGGTAAAAACTGGGCGGCATGGACTGGTTGGGCCGAAGGGCCTGTTTCCATGCTGTAAACTTCTATGATTCTATGATTCTATATTGGCCCTTCGGCCCTCAAGCCTGTGCTGAACTTGCTGCCCATCTGACCTATAATCTTCTGCGCTTCCTGTGGTCCGTATCCCTGTATTCCCATTCTGTTCATGTGTTACTCATGTAATTCAGGTTCTATACAACTGCAGTAACTAATTCATTAAATGGGCAGAGGAGTAAGTAAACCTGAGAGCAGGGATTGGAATTTAACATTTATTTACAGTAAAAATCCAGCGCAGGACCATATACTTAATTGTAACTTAATCTGATAATAATTTAAGTGATTATTTTGAATGAATTAACTAGTGCATAAATGTCACTCAGAGGGTGCAGTGCTCTAACTGTGAGATGTGGGAGAACCGTGACGCTTCCAGTGTTCCGGTCAACTGCGTCTGCAGCAGGTGTAGCCAATGGCAGCTCCACACAGACCGCGTGGTTCGGTTCGAGCAGCAATTGGATGCACTGAGGAGCATACAGGTGGCGGAAAGCATCATAGGTAGACGTTCTGGAGGCGTGGTCACACCTAAGGTGCAGGCAGATAGTTCGGTGGATGACTGCTGGAACGGACAGGCAGTCAGCGCTGGAATCCCCTGTGGCTGTCCCCCTCTCTAATAGGTATACTGTGTTGGATACAGTTGGGGGATAGCATCTCAGGGGAAAACAACAGCAGCCAGAACAGTGGCACCACAGCTGGCTCTGTTACTCAGCAGGGGAGGGTAAAGTGCAGGAAAGCGATAGTTACAGGGACTCTATAGAAAGGGGCACAGATCGGCGCTTCTGTGGACAGGCAAGAGACTCCAGGTTGGTATGTTGTCTGCCTGGTGCCAGGGTCAAGGTTGTCTCTGAACGAACACAGGACGTCCTGAAGAGGGAGGGTGAACAGCCAGAGGTCTTAGTTCACATCGGTACTAACGACATCGGCAGGAAGAGCGATGAGGCCCTGCAGAAGGAGTTCAGGAAGTTAGACAGTAAGCTAAAAAGCAGGACCTCTCGGGTTGGAATCTCAGGATTACTCCCTGTGCCACGTGAGAGTGAGGCTAGAAACAAGAGGATAGTACAGCTAAACTCGTGGCTAAACTGGTGGTGTAGGAGGGAGGGTTTCAGATATCTGGGCCATTGGGCGATATTCCGGGAAATGTGGGACCTGGACAAGAAGGGCGGGCAGCTTCTAAACTGGAGGGACATCACTATCCTCGCTGGGAGGCTTGTTAGTGTCACCTGGGAGAATTGAAACTAATATGAAAGGGAGTGGGAACCAGAGCGGTAGCTCAGCAGGTGTAATAACTGAAGGGGAAACGGAGAACACAAATACCTGAACAACATCACCCTCAGGCAGAGCAAAAAAGGTGCCGAGGGTGAGAAGGGAGGTGCTCAATGCAGCATTGAGGGTGGTGGACCTAAATGTGTGCAGTGTACGGAACAAGGTAAATTTGCATGTTGCGCACATTGAAATTGGCTGGTACGATGTTGTTGGAATCACAGAGACGTGGCTGCAAGGTGATCAGGGCTGGGATCAAAATGTGCAAGTGTTCTATCGAAAGGACAGGCAGATGGGTAAAGGAGGCGGGGCTCCATTGTGAGGAAGGAATGAAGTTAAATCGATAGTAAGGAGCGATATAGGATCAGAAGGCAGAGATTCCCTATGGACAGAGTTGAGGAATCGAATCGATAAAAAGACTCTGATCGGACTTATTTGCAGGACTCGGAGCAGTCATCAAGAGGTGGAGCACAAAATAAATCAGGAGATAGAAAAGGCATGTAAAAAAGGAAATATTACAATAATCATGGGGGACTTCAACATGCAGGAAAATCAGGTTGATCGTGGATCCCAAGAAATGGAATTTGTGGAATGAGATGTTTTTTTGGAGCAGTCTGTGACAGAGCCGACTGGGGAACAGGCAATTCTGGATTTGGTGATGTGTAATGAAGCAGACTTGATTAGGGAACTTAAGGTGAAGGAACCCGAAGGGAGCAGTGACCACAATATGATAGAATTTACCCTGCAGTTTGAGAGGGAGAAGCTGGAGTCAGATGTAACAGTATTACAATTAAATAGGGGTAACTACAAAGGCATGGGAGGAGCTGGCCAGAGTTGATTGGAAAAGGAGACGAGCAGGGAAGACAGTGGAACAGCAATGGCAGCAGTTTTGGGGGGTTATTCGGGAGGAACAACAGAATTTCATCCCAAGGAGGAGGAAACATGCCAAGGGGAGGACAAGGAGTCCATGGCTCACGAGGGAAGTCAAGGAGAGCAGTAAATCAAAATAAAAAACATACGATGTGGCGCTGAATAGTGGGATGCCCTAAAATCGGGAAGCCTTTAATAGCGAGCAGAGGAAAACTGAAACAGCAATAAAGGAGGAGGTGAAATTTGAGGCCAAGCTAGCTAGTAATGTAAAAGAAGATAGGGAGATGTTCTTTTCAATATATAAAAGGTAAGAGAGAGACAAAAAAAGACATTGGACCACTGGAAAATGTGACTGGAGAAGTAACAATAGGTAACAAAGAAATGGCAGACGAACTGTAGTTACTTTGCATCAGTCTTCACGGTGGAAGACACCAGTGGGATGCCAGAGCTCCAGGAGAGCCAGGGGGCAGAGGGGAGGGCCGTGGCCATCACTAAGGAGAAGGTTCTGCGGAAACTGAAAGGTCTGAAGGTGGATGAATGACCTGGACGGATGGACTATATCCCAGGGTTCTAAAAGAGATAGCTGAGGAAATTGTGGAGGGAGTGGTGGTGATCTTTCAGGAATCACTGGAGGCAGAAAGGGTCCCAGAGGACTGGAAAGTGGCTAATGTAGCACCGCTGGTTAAGAAGGGAGGGAGGCAGAAGACGGGAAATTATCGGCCGGTTCGCCTGACTTCGGTCATTGGTAAGATTTTAGATCCATTATTAAAGATGAGATTGCGGAGTACTTGGAAGTGCAGGATAAAATAGGACTGAGTCAGCACAGATTCGTCAAGGGGAGGTCATGTCTGACAAATCTGTTAGAGTTCTTTGAGGAAATAACAAGGAAGTTAGACGAGGGAGAACCAGTGGATGCGATTTATGTAGATTTCCAGAGGGCCTTTGACATAGTGCCGCATTCCAGTCTGTTCAATTGGTTAAGAGCCCAAGGTGTTCAGGGCAAGATCCTGGGATGGAAAAAGAATTGGCTGACTGGCAGAGGCAGAGAGTGGGGATAAAGGGGTCTTTTTCAGGATGGCAGCCGGTGTCTCGTCATGTGCGTCAGGGGTCTGTGCTGGGACCACAACTTTCCACAATATACATTAATGATCTGGAAGAAGGAACTGAAGGCACTGTTGCTGAGTTTGCAGATGATACAAAGATCTGGACAGGTGGTATTGAGGAAGCGGTGGGGGGGAGGGAGGGGGGGGGGGGGCTGCAGAAGGACTCAGAGGCTGGGAGATTGTGCAAACAAGTGGAAGATGGAATACAATGTGGAAAAGTGTGAGGTAATGCGCTTTGGAAGGAGGAATGGAGGAATTGACTATTCTCTAAAAGTGGAAATGCTTCGGAAATGAGAAGCACAAAGGGACTTGGGAGGCCTTGTTCACGATTCTCTTACGGTTAACGTGCAGGTTCAGTCGGCAGTTAGGAAGGCAATTGCAATGTTAGCATTCATGTCGAGAGGGCGCGAGTGCAAGAGCAGGGATGTATTTCTGAGGCTGTATAAGTCTCTGGTCAGGCCCCATTTGGAGTATTGTGAGCAGTTCTGGGCCCCGTATCTGAAGAAGGACATGCTTCCCTTGGAAAGGGTCCAGAGGAGGTTCACTAGAACGATCCCTGGAATGAAGAGCTTGTCGTATGAGGAATGGTTGAGGACTCTGGGTCTGTACTCGTTGGAGTTAAGAAGGATGAGGGGTATCTTATTGAAACTTCCAGGATACTGTGAGGCCTGTACAGAGTGGATGTGGAGAGGATGTTTCCACTTGTATGAAAAACTAGAAGCAGAGGACACTGTCTCAGACTAAAGGCACGATCCTTTAAAACAGAGATGTGGAGGAATTTATTCAGCCAGACGGTACTGAATCTGTGGAACTCTCTGTCACAGAGGCTGTGGAGGCCAAATCACTGAGTGTCTTTAAGACAGAGACAGATAGGTTCTTGGTTAATGAGGAGATCAGGGGTTATGGGGAGAAGGTGAGAAGGTAGGAGAATGAGGGTGAGAAACATATCAGCCATGATTGACTGGCGGATCAGGCTCGCTGGGCCTAGTGACCAAGTTCAGCTCCTGTGTCTTATGGTCTTACGGCCGTAAATGTCCAACTCGGTTTGAAATATGGCTTTGGGTGTCAGCCTCCATTATTCTTACAGAAAATGAGGTAATGATAGGATGTGAGGAACAAGCGGGAAATTACATTGAGGCAGAAGCTAAGCAGTGATTAAATTGAATGGTGGAGGAGGTGTGGGTGACCGTGTAGTCTCCCCATGTTGCCATTTGTTATCAGTTCCGGCTCTGCATTACTCCTGATGAATGTAGCTGCATGATCATATACTTCAGTTACATCTTTCCCACAGATATTTATATTGTTCATGGAAACAGTTCATTTACATCCAGATTATCCAAAACGTTATCATCTTAAATGTGTGGAACGAATCTCACATCATCGGCTTTTATTCCCAATAACCCAGCCCCAGCCAATCCAATCATCCCGAAGGGAAAACTGCTTCTAAACGATCCACACAGCGAGTGGTTCTGATCTGGTCTGCACGGCCTGGGACACTGGTGCCGGCAGATACAACAATGGTTTCACAGGGAATGGTAGGAGCGACAGAAATCAAATGTACGTCTCCAGGGAAAGGACGGTGCAGTCGGATTGAATCATCTCATCATCTACAGAGCCGCTGAGGTCAAACGGAATGAAATGAAACGGAATGAAATGAAATGAAAATCGCTTATTGTCACAAGTAGGCTTCAAATGAAGTTACAGCGAAAAGCCCCTAGTCGCCACATTCCGGCGCCTGTTCGGGGAGGCTGGGACAGGAATTGAACCGTGCTGCTGGCCTGCCTTGGTCTGCTTTAAATGCCAGCGATTTATCCCAGTGTGCTAAACCAGCCCCAGGAATGAATGTCCTCCTTCGGCACTTCACGCATTTTAAAGGCTTTGGATGTGGTCTGGCTGTGAGATGATGGGACCAACACCTGCAGGTTCCCTCCAAGTTCCCCAGCACCGCGAGTATTCTCACTGTAATCCTTTCTATTCACCGTGTCCGTGTGTGAACCCAGCGTCCGCTTTAGCTCACTGCTTACTTCACAGCATCAACTTCATTGTAAGTTCCAATCTGTCTGACCCTGGGCGCTGCCTGTGCTTTAATATTGAAAACATCTGTGTTGCTCCCAATAAAAGCAGACGCACATTTAATCATTCGGGGGAGGTCTATCTTTTTTCAGGTTGCTTTACAATTATTTTTAAAAGCGGCTGTGCCACATGTTTGCTTTCTGGCCTCTGACTGGGGAAAGACAAGTTCTATTCCAGCTCTGCACAATAACTGACCTATCACACTCTGTCAGTTATTCACAACTTAAATGGTGCAATACTGCATGGAGGACATTTACTTCATCCAGGATCTGATTTTATAATTTAGGAACAAGTTTGTTTCCTCAGCAAATGTATTAATCCGGATTGTGTTTCCCCCTGATACCCAGTTCCACATATCTTTACGATAGTGACATTTAAGGGGCTTCTTGACACATACATGAATAGGATGGGAATAGAGGGATACGTACCCCGTAAGTGTAGAAGATTGTAGTTTAGTCGGGCAACATGGTCGGCACGGGCTTGGAGGGCCGAAGGGCCTGTTCCTGTGCTGTACATTTCTTTGTTCTTTGTTCTTTGTATCTCCAAGAGCACTCCCTCACACTCCAGCTCTCCCTTGCACTCTCGCCCTCCCTCACCCTCAATCTCTCACACTATCCCTCTCTCACACTCTCTCCCTCGCTCACACTCTCTCCCTCTCAACAATCCCTCCCACGCTCACACTCTCTCCCTCTCCCACACTGTCACCCACTCTCACACTCTCTCCCTCTCCCACACTGTCTCCCTCTCTCACACTGTCGCCTTCTCTCACACTCTCTCCCTCTCTCACACTGTCTCCCTCTCTCACACTCTCTCCTCTCCCACACTGTCACCCACTCTCACACTCTCTCCCTCGCTCACACTCTCTCCCTCTCAACAATCCCTCCCTCTCTCACACTCTCTCCCTCTCCCACACTGTCTCCCACTCTCACACTCTCTCCCTCTCTAACACTCTCTCCCTCTCAACAATCCCTCCCACTCTCACACTCTCTCCCTCTCCCACACTGTCACCCACTCTCACAGTCTCTCCCTCTCTCACACTCCCTCCCTCGCTCACACTCTCTCCCTCTCTCACACTCTCTCCCTCTCCCACACTCCCTCCCTCTCTCACACTCTCTCCCTCTCTCACACTCTCTCCCTCTCCCACACTGTCTCCCTCTCTCACTCTCTCTCTCTCTCTCTCACACACTCCCTTCCTCTCTCACAGTGTCTCACTCTCTCCCTCTCTCACACTCTCTCCCTCTCCCACACTGTCACCCACTCTCACACTCTCTCCCTTTCCCACACTGCCTCCCACTCTCACACTCTCTCCCTCTCCCGCGCTGCCTCCCATTCTCACACTCTCTCCCTCTCCCACACTGTCACCCACTCTCACACTCTCTCCCTCTCTCCCACTCTCTCCCTCTCCCACGCTGCCTCCCACTCTCACACTCTCTCCCTCTCCCACACTGTCTCCCACTCTCACACTGTCTCCCTCTCTCACACTGTCTCCCACTCTCACACTGTCTCCCTCTCTCACACTGTCTCCCTCTCCCACACTGCCTCCCTCTCTCACACTGTCACCCAGTCTCACACTCTCTCCCTCTCTCACTCTCTCACTCTCTCTCTCTCTCACACACACTCCCTTCCTCTCTCACAGTGTCTCACTCTCTCCCTCTCTCACACTCTCTCCCTCTCCCACACTGTCACCCACTCTCACACTGTCTCCCTCTCTCACACTCTCTCCCTCTCTCACACTCTCTCCCTCTCTCACACTCTCTCCCTCTCTCACACTCTCTCCCTCTCTCACACTCTCTCCCTCTCTCACACTCTCTCCCTCTCTCACACTGTCTCCTTCTCTCACACTGTCTCCCTCTCCCACACTGTCTCCCTCTCCCACACTGTCACCCACTCTCACACTGTCTCCCTCTCCCACACTGTCACCCACTCTCACACTGTCTTCCTCTCCCACACTGCCTCCCACTCTCACACTCTCTCCCTCTCCCACACTGCCTCCCACTCTCACACTCTCTCCCTCTCCCACACTGCCTCCCACTCTCACACTCTCTCCCTCTCCCACACTGCCTCCCACTCTCACACTCTCTCCCTCTCCCACACTGCCTCCCACTCTCTCCCTCTCCCTCTCCCACACTGTCTCCCTCTCTCACTCTCTCTCTCTCTCTCACGCACTCCCTTCCTCTCTCACAGTGTCTCACTCTCTCCCTCTCTCACACTCTCTCCCTCTCCCACACTGTCACCCACTCTCACACTGTCTCCCACTCTCATACTGTCTCCCTCTCTCACACTCTCTCCCTCTCTCACACTGTCTCCCTCTCTCACACTGTCTCCCTCTCTCACACTCTCTCCCTCTCCCACACTGTCACCCCCTCTCACACTGTCTCCCTCTCCCACACTGTCACCCACTCTCACACTCTCTCCCTCTCCCACACTGTCACCCACTCTCACACTGTCTCCCTCTCTCACACTCTCTCCCTCTCCCACACTGTCACCCACTCTCACACTCTCTCCCTCTCCCACACTGTCTCCCACTCTCACACTCTCTCCCTCTCCCACACTGCCTCCCACTCTCACACTCTCTCCCTCTCCCACACTGTCACCCACTCTCACACTCTCTCCCACTCTCACACTGTCTCCCTCTCTCGCACTCTCTCCCTCTCCCACACTGTCAACCACTCTCACACTCTCTCCCTCACCCACACTGTCACCCACTCTCACACTGTCACCCACTCTCACACTGTCTTCCTCTCCTACACTGTCACCCACTCTCACACTCTCTCCCTCCCCCACACTGTCACCCACTCTCACACTCTCTCCCTCTCCCACACTGCCTCCCACTCTCACACTCTCTCCCTCTCCCACACTGCCTCCCACTCTCACACTGTCTCCCTCTCTCACAAACTCTCTCTCTCCCAGACTGTCTCCCTCTCTCACACTCTCTCCCTCTCTCACACTGTCTCCCTCTCTGACACTGTCTCCCTCTCCCACACAGTCTCCCTCTCTCACACTCTGTCCCTCTCTCACACTCTCGCCCTCTCCCACACAGTCACCCACTCTCACACTCTCTCCCTTTCCCACACAGTCACCCACTCTCACACTCTATCCCTCTCCCACACTGTCACCCACTCTCACACTCTCTCCCTCTCTCACACTCTCTCCCTCTCCCACACTGTCACCCTCTGTCACACTCTCTCCCTCTCCCACACTGTCACCCACTCTCACACTCTCTCCCTCTCCCACACTGGCACCCACTCTCACACTGTCTCCCTCTCTGACACTCTCTCCCTCTCCCACACTGTCTCCCTCTCTCACACTGTCCCCCTCTCACACTCTCCCTCCCCCACACTACCTCCCACTCTCAGTCTCTCCCTCTCTCACACTCTCTCCCTCTCCCACACTGTCTCCCTCTCTCACACTGTCTCCCTCTCTGACACTCTCTCCCTCTCCCACACTGTCTCCCTCTCTCACACTCTGTCCCCCTCGCACAATCTCTCCCTCTCCCACACTACCTACCACTCTCACAGTCTCTCCCTCTCTCACACTCTCTCCCTCTCCCACACTGTCTCCCTCTCTCACACTCTCTCCCTCGCTCACACTCTCTCCCTCTCAACAATCCCTCACACTCTCTCCCTCTCCCACACTGCCTCCCACTCTCACACTCTCTCCCTCTCTCACACTCTCTCCCTCTCCCACACTGTCTCCCTCTCTCACACTCTCTCCCTCTCTCACACTCTCTCCCTCTCCCACACTGTCTCCCTCTCTCACAGTCTCTCCCTCTCTCACACTGTCTCCCTCTCTGACACTTTCTCCCTCTATCACATTCTGTCCCCCTCTCACACTCCCTCCCTCTCTCACAGTGTCTCACTCTCTCCCTCTCTCACACTCTCTCCCTCCCTCACACTCTCTCCCTCTCTCCCACTCTCTCCCTCTTCCACACTGTCTCCCTCTCTCACACTCTCTCCCTCTCTCACACTCTCTCCCTCTCTCCCTCTCTCACACTCTCTCCCTCTCCCACACTGTCTCCCTCTCTGACACTCTCTCCCTCTCTCAAACTGTCTCCCTCTCTGACACTCTCTCCCTCTATCACATTCTGTCCCCCTCTCACAATCCCTCCCTCTCTCGCAGTGCCTCACTCTCTCACACTCTCTCACTCTCTCACCCTCCCTCTCTCACCCTCCCTCTCTCACACTTTCTCCCTCTCTCACACTCTCTCCCCCTCTCCCCTTTCGCATTCTCTCTTTTGTACTCCCTCCCTCTCGAGCACTCTCCCCCTCACTTTCTCTCCCTCTGACACATTCTCTACCTCAGTCACCCTCCCTATCTCCCACTGTCTCCCACTTTGTCTCCTGTCAGACTCTCTCCCTCTCTCACACTCTCTCCCTGTCTAACACAATCTACCTGTCTCACTCACTCTCCCTTCCTCACACTCTCTCCCTCTCTCACCCTTCATCTCTCACAATCCCTCCATCTCTCACACTCCCTCTCTCAAATTCCTGCCTCTCACATACTTTCTTCTTCATAGATACTCACTCCCACTCTCCCACTCTCTCTAGCAGATTTCCCTTGTCTCACACTTACCCCTCTCTCACATTATGTCCCTCTCTCTCACTCTCCCCCCCTCTCTCTCTCTGCATCATGCCTCCCTCCCTCCCTCTCTCACATATCCGTTAGACACTTTCACACTCTGTCCCGCTCTCTCTCCATCCCTATATCTCTCTCCCTCCATGCCTCCCTCCCTCTCACAAAACTCCCTCAATGACACTTTCTCTCACACTCTTTCTCTCTCTCACACTTTGTCCCTCTCTCACACTTTCTCTCACTCTCTATCCCTCTCTCACAATTTCTCTAACACTCTTTCCCTCTCTCACACTTTCTCTCACTCTCTATCCCTCTCTCACACTTTCTCTCACACACTTTCCCTCTCTCACACTTTCTCTCACTCTCTTTCCCTCTCTCACAGTTTTTCTCACTCTCTTTCCCTCTCTCACAATTTCTCTCACTCTCTTTCTCTCTCTCACAATTTCTCTCACAATCTTTCCCTCTCTCACACTTTCCCTCTCTCACACTTTTTCTCACTCTCATTCCCTCTCTCACAATTTCTCTCACTCTCTTTCCCTCTCTCACAATGTCTCTGACTCTATTTCACTCTCTCACACTTTGTCTTAAACTCTTTCCCTCTCTCACACGTTCTCTCACATTCTTTCCCTCTCTCACACTTTCCGTCTCTCACACTTTCTCTCACACTTTCCCTCTCTCACAATTTCTCTCACAATCTTTCCCTCTCTCACACTTTCCCTCTCTCACACTTTTTCTCACTCTCATTCCCTCTCTCACAATTTCTCTCACTCTCTTTCCCTCTCTCACAATTTCTCTCACACTCTTTCCCTCTCTCACACTTTCTCTCACACTCTTTCCCTCTATCACACTTTCTCTCACACTCTTTCCCTCTCTCACACTTTCTCTCACACTCTTTCCCTCTCTCACACTTTCTCTCACACTCTTTCCCTCTATCACACTTTCTCTCACTCTCTTTCCCTCTCTCACACTTTCTCTCACACTCTTTCCCTCTATCACACTTTCTCTCACACTCTTTCCCTCTATCACACTTTCTCTCACACTCTTTCCCTCTATCACACTTTCTCTCACACTCTTTCCCTCTCTCACACTTTCCCTCACTATCGTTCCCTCTCCCGCTCCCTCAGTCACTCAGTCGCTCTCTCCTGTACTTATGTCTACGATTATGTGAGTATTTAATACACCATCCTTCTCACCCAAACTGCCTCCGTCAGCCACTCACCCTCTCCACTCTCTGCTTCCTTTTCTCTCAGACAATCCACCTCTTTCTCCCGTTTTATCCTTTATTTCTCCACCCTCTTTCTCTCCTAATATCTCTCCTCACACCCTCTTTCTCTCTCACCCTGTCTTCTATCAGCACATCTCACACACCAGTTCTCTCTTCCTCCACATCTCACCCCGCCTCTCTCCCAGTTGAAGGGTGTATCAGATGGAGGCCGGTGTCAGTTAGAGACGGGGTACTAGTTTTCACTGCTGACTATGTTTTAATGCTGCTCTCTGAGGTGATGAGTTTGTTGCTGCTGCAGCCTCTGAGTTTTCTGAGGTTCCAATGATGCTAAATATTTTCTTAGTTTGAGGGGCTGAATCAGATTTAGATTTGGGATCACATACTTTGCGCTTTAAATAGTTCCAGATTTTGGAGACATTGAAATGTTCTACTTATGCTCAAACAGAAACTACTGAAATAAAATAAAGGAATGGTCACAGTTACAGAGACAGCTACACCCCAGAGTGCAGTGGAACCACCCAGAGAAACACACTGACAATTGGAACTCAATCATTGAATGGTCACAGTTATAGAGACAGCTACGCCCCAGAGTGCAGTGGACCCACCCAGAGAAACACACTGACAATTGGAACTGAATCACTGAGTGGTCCCAGTTACAGAGGCAGCTACATCCCAGAGTGCAGTGGGCCCACCCAGAGAAAAACACTGACAATTGGAACTGAATCACTGAATGGTCACAGTTACAGAGGCAGCTACAGCCGAGAGTGCAGTGGACCCACCCAGAGAAACACACTGACAATTGGAACTGAATCACTGAATGGTCACAGTTACAGAGGCAGCTACACCCTAGAGTGCAGTGTAACCACCCAGAGAAACACACCGACAATTGGAACGGAATCACTGAATGGTCACCGTCACAGAGACAACTACACTCCAGAGTGCAGTGGAACCACACAGAGAAACACACTGACAATTGGAACTGAATCACTGAATGGTCACAGTTACAGAGACAGCTACACCCCAGGGTGCAGTGGAACCACCCAGAGAAACACACTGACAATTGGAACTGAATCATTGAATGGTCACAGTTATAGAGACAGCTACACCCCAGGGTGCAGTGGAACCACCCTGAGAAAAACACTGACAATTGGAACTGAATCACTGAATGGTCACCGTCACAGAGACAACTACACCCCAGAGTGCAGTGGAACCACCCAGAGAAACAGACTGAAAATTGGAACTGAATCACTGAATGGTCACAGTTACAGAGGCAGCTACATCCCAGAGAGCAGTGGAACCACCCAGAGAAACACACTGACAATTGGAACTGAATCTCTGAATGGTCACAGTTAGAGAGACAGCTACAACCCAGAGTGCATTGGAACCACCCAGAGAAACACACTGACAATTGGAACTGAATCACTGAATGGTCACAGTTACAGAGGCAGCTACACCCCAAAGTGCAGTGGACCCACCCAGAGAAACACACTGACAATTGGAACTGAATCACTGAATGGTCACAGTGGAGTGAGGGATATCACTGAAACAATCTGAGATGTAGAGATGGGACTGATGTTGTCTGAGTGGACAGCATCCTTTCTGTTAATGTTAGTTGAACAATGTGATCAACACCGTCCGGTGTTTGCAAAGAGGTCACTCACTCAGAAAAATAATATTTTCTTTCACTGAACACAATATCGTAATCTGTTTGTTCACATCTTGAAAAATAAGTTAAACGATGTCACAACCTCAATTTCCCTTGTGTGGTTCCACAGGGTATTAATTAAAAGCTTGGAGAATATATAACCTCAGAGTTTTAGACAGAGAGATTGCCAATCGCAGGAAGGGACACATCACTTCACACTGAAAATGCATCGTCCAATTGATATGGTTGAGAAAGTATTCTACCCAATCCTGGCTATTGTTGGTGTTCCTGGTAAGTGACTGTCACCATTGAAGTTGTGTTAATCTGTGTGTGAGCGGCTCTCTGATTTTAAACTGGGACTGAAAATATCTGATCCTGATCTCGTGCTCACTGTGAAATAGACACCTGGTCAACGATATAATTGTCAAATGTATTCAAGCCTGTCAATGGTTTGAATCCCTTTCATCAACTCACAATAAACCTCTGTTTGTAACTCACTGGATCTCTGACCGGGGAAGTTATTATATTGAGTGGAATTTTGTATAATGTTAGATTGGATCTCAGTGAAGGCAATCTCTCTGAACGGAGGTTT
Source organism: Scyliorhinus torazame (assembly GCF_047496885.1). Taxonomy (NCBI): domain Eukaryota; kingdom Metazoa; phylum Chordata; class Chondrichthyes; order Carcharhiniformes; family Scyliorhinidae; genus Scyliorhinus; species Scyliorhinus torazame. Next base: position 156,488 of record NW_027308211.1, read on the forward strand.
AGGAGGAGAAAGAATTAAATCACACTGAGTGTGGGTATCTGTCAGTGTAGAATTGTACTGACTGTGGGTCACTATCAGAGTGGAATATCTGACAGCGGTGAACAAGGATTACTGGAAGTGTCTGTCAGTGTAGAATTGTACTGACTGTGGGTCACTATCAGAGTGGAATATCTGACAGCGGCGAACAAGGATTACTGGAAGTATCTGTCAGTGTAGAATTGTACTGAGTGTGGGTCACTATCAGAGTGGAATATCTGACAGCGGTGAACAAGGATTACTGGAAGTATCTGTCAGTGTGGAATTGTACTGAGTGTGGATCACTAACCAGAGTGGAATATCTGACAGCGGTGAACAAGGATTACTGGAAGTATCTGTCAGTGTAGAATTGTACTGACTGTGGGTCCCACACCAGTGTGGAATATCTGACAGCAGTGAACAAGGATTACTGGAAGTGTCTGTCAGTGTAGAATTGTACTCACTGTGGGTCTCTCACCAGAGTGGAATATCTGATCCAATTATCTATCTATTACTGGGACTATCTGTCCGTGTGGAATTGTATTGTGTGTGGGTCAGTAACTGGACTGAAATTAGTTGGTTCTATTTTGAAATGCTGTATTTTATTGGTGAGGGGTCGCTCCATTCTGTGCAGTTCTCTCTGTGTGTTTTAACTTTGGAATAGGTTGAAAACAGGAAGAGTTTGGCTGTGTTTTGAAGATGTTTGATATTTATTGTATGAAGTGAAATGTCTCTATCTCTGTTTTCTATTGACCTTCTCTAACAGGAACAGATATCACCCACACTCTAATGTTTCATAAAACCCACAACAGTGCAGTATTCCACTAGGTTTTGTGATATTTTCTCATTCCTATTCATCCTGAAATGAACTCACATGTTTGATCAATTTTTATGGGTGTTTTTAAACTGTCTTTCTGCTTCACACGATTTGTGAATCTATTCACCTGAAGCCAGAAACCCCTCCAGTCCATTCACACACTTGTTTTCCAAGGAGCGATTGGGGGACTTATTGTTCTGATCAAAATGCAGCAGCGGACACTGATCTGTCGGGACATTAATGTCCCATCGAAATACCCACTTTGCAAATTCATAATGAATGATGACGTGTGCCTGTAATTAGTTGTATTCTGCCTCTGTATTCACTATCACTCCCAATTTGATTTTGTCTGTAAATTGTGTAATTATCATTCTGCTTCCCGATCCCATACTGTTGATGGGAATGGTGAAGGAGAGTGATCCCAGTGCTGGTCCTTGTGGAACACCACTTCCCACCTTCCACCAATCAGCCTAAATCCCTTTAACTCCTCTCGCTGTTTTCTCTGTGTGTCGCCAGCATGTGTCCATCCTGCTGCTGTGTCCCCTAACTCCACTGGCTCTGAGATTACCCATCAGTCTGTTATGTCGGACCTTACTGACGGCCTTTAGAAAATCAAATTGTTTAACATCCATCATACTACTCAGATCTATTATTTCTGGTAGTTATTGAAATAATTGGATG
>NW_027308212.1:0-158000 GCF_047496885.1 Scyliorhinus torazame
AAATGTTGCTACTTGTCAGCAGCACAGATGCCAATTTTTTTATTAGGATCAAAGTTTTGCTTTCAGTCTGATCCGCTCTTTGACACCTGTTCTTCAGCTAACCACAGTACAGTCGAGGTGACCAAGTTGACTTCTCCCAGCACACTCTTCTGCCGCCTCTACTGGATTAACGTTCACCTGATTGGGCACTGGAGGGATTCTTCGGCTAATTGTCTGTGAAAGCAGCACCGGAAGAAGCTGTGGAGAGAATTGCAGTCGCCAGAGCGCAACTCTCCAATTAGATACTTCATTCGCTAAGATCTTAGACTTTCAATACCTTCGTGTGAGGAACAGGTAGAGCGGGAATTCGGGCCTTGTTGATGACAGCAAACTGATCAATACAGCAATGGGAAGCTCCTTAAACTTCCAGCGGTTTGGACAAGGATGGCACTCAGACACAGGACTCTGGCAGGTGTTCAAAAGTAGGAAAAGCATATCTTGTTTGAAATGAAATAACGATGAAGATAGACTTTAAGTCGATTTGTGCACGGATCTTAGCTTCGAAGACAACGCATTAGGATGGCCGAGCGGTCTGCGTTGAGGTCGCAGTCTCTCCTGGAGGCGTGGGTTTGAATCCCATTCCTGATATTGACTTTTCCTCCACGAGGTTAAATTTCCCCCGCAATATTTCAACCTCAGGAAGATCCAATCCCTCCCATTCAATGGAAAAGTGTTGGTCTCAGGACATGCGATTCCTGCTTAAATACGCTCAGCAATACCCTCCAGGCAGAAGCCCATGTAACGATTCGATAATCTGCTTAATGACTCTGGTTGAGGAATTCAAATGGATCACATAACTCCAGCTAAAATTAATCTTCTTTTGTTGTACATCGGTCTGGCTGGTTGGGTTGTTCACATCCGTCCGAGACGGGAAGTTGGGAACACGGTATCTATTGTGATTTATTTCTAGTTAATGCTTTATTAACGTTTTGCCCCCCTGTGAGGTATTATTGGATATCGTTATATCTCTCTATTGCCCCTCTGTGTGGTACTACTGGATGGCGTTTGCAGTCCAGCTTTGACAAAGGTTCTCCTGGACTCGAAACATTAGCTCTTTTCTCTCCCTACAGATGCTGGGAGACTTGCTGAGATTTTAAAGCATTTTCTCTGTGGTTCCCTATTTGTGACATTTACAATGTTGTAATTTGTCATGCTGTCTCCTTCATTCCTGGGACTAATGTCGGGATGAGACTACAATAGAGATTCTGACTACAATAGAAATTTGCTGCAAAGCAAACAGGATCGTGCGTTATGTTTACTTTTGGCGTGAGGAAGAATGTATATTTTGCTTTCGTGCTGCATGGTTGTTCTGTGAAGGTGATGTGATTTCTTCTGTGACGTTGTTCTGATGAGAAAGTGGGGAGTGACTGGCATCACTTTTACAGAAAGAAGTTCGGGGCGGAAGTTTCACCTCCCTGGGAACGTTGATCAAGCTGTTACCGAATACTTCAAACTTTGCCTTATGTCCGACCGCGAATAGCTCAACCACGAGCGGACTGGCGCAGCGGGAGCGTGGTGGGCCCATAGCACAGCAGTCGCTGGAACAAAACCATCGTCTGCTATTTGTATTCTCACTCACACCAAAAGCAAACAAGGCGCTATCTCCCAGCAGCACATCTGCCTTTTTCTTTATTAGTATCAACATTTTCCTTTCAGTATGATCTGCTCCTTGACACCTGTTCTTCAGCTACCCACAGTATAGTCGAGGTGACTAAGTTGACTTCTCCCAGAACTCCCTTCTGCCGCCTCTACTGGATGAACTTTCACCTGTTTGGACACTGGAGGGGTTCTTCGGCTGTGAAAGCAGCACCGGAAGCAGCTGTGGAGAGAGATTCCAGTCGCCAGGATGCATCTCTCCAATTGGATACTTCACGCCGCTCAGATCTCCGTCTCTCAATACCTTCGTGTGAGGAACAGGTTATAATGAAAAAATATATCATTTGAACCATGAATGTGAACCTGGAAAAGACTGAGATTTGAAATGAAATGGAAAGGTCCCACAAAGGGTTAACAGCCGCAGGTTAAAATTCAGATAGCTTCGCAGGCGTTAAAGAAAACAGATATGGACAAATCAACCTGGTTTTAAAGTTAAAAAGACATTCAATCAATTTAAAATCTTAAGTTATATAAACGGGAACAGTATTTCACACTTCCTGAGAAGAGCATTATTTTACTGAACAATTAAAAAAGGAACAACCAGGATCTTAGATTTAAATTGGGGGAGAAGGTTAAGCGGGAAACCTTGCTGACGCCACTTAAATATGAGACAACTGCTTTCCAGCTAAGAAACACATGAAGTGGCACGTTTCTACCATAATTTACACATTTTTGACGTTAAAAATCTTTTAGCAAATAATCAGGTCATAGGGTATAGGTCCAAGCCAGATAAGGTTAGAAATATAGGGGGCGACCTGCCGTTGACACCAGCTGACCAGTAGAAGTGCTGAGGCGAACTGCTTCGTTGAACACGAGTTCATATTTAGTATTGAGACTGAGAAAACACATCAGTAAAGACAGATATCAGAAAAGTTGCTGGCGAAGCAACAAATACATGTATTACCTGCCAAACAAAAGTATTACATGTCAAGCAGAATAAGCTAGTTCAACGACAGGGAGATTGCATTAGCTACAGTCAGCAAGCAACAGCTACATTTCAATAAATGCCATGTAGAAACTAAGTCTGCGCAAAGGGCTATATAATATCTAATAATTCAGCAGCCAGCTCTCATAGCTGCCCTCGGTCATGGGTAGGACTGAACACGGAAGCCGAGCAGAACAGCGAATCCATCAGGAAAAAAACAAAAGTTACAGGAGATAATTGTCGAGGCAGACTTGAAGGTCGAACAACTGACCAGGAAGATGCAAAGAAAATATCTTATTACTTTTCTGTAAAAACAGTGATTACATCTTTTAATTTGAAATTAAAACGAACTTAAATTGATAACCTGAAAGAGTGTTTTTCGAAAGTTTACTTCACTCTACTTAGAAAAGCCGGACCCGTGAGTGAAGCACCTGAGTGGAAAGTAAACAGAATCTTCTCTGAAGACATGGGTTATGCCGTGGGATAACATGAAACACTGGTTTGACCCGAATAGCGCCCACCTAAGTCTGCATAGGAGTCAGGGAGTGAGAATCCCTGTTCATCATTGAGAATATCTTGACCCTTTTCTGGTACGGGGGAATTCTAAGAATAGTGGTGAGGTGTTAACTTCATGTCGCGCAACGTGGACGGCTAGAATGTTAGAAGTTTCTGGGTAAAGCGAGGCTAGAATATTAGAAGTTTCTAGTTAAGCAGGTGGAGGTTTGAATATTAGAAGTTTCTAACCTACACAGGGAATGGAATATTAGACGATTCTAGTTCCCAAATAATTGTTAGAATATTAGAAGTTTCTAGTATATGTGTGAGGCGAACTTTACCTGCCGAGTTTAATGCGGAAAGTCATGTGTGATTGACTTTTGGAAGGATATTCTGTGGATCGGGGGGACCTAAAACTTAGTTGGGTGCGAGCGTCAGAAGACTAGAAGATACTGACCCTGAGTAAAAGTCTGCAAGACATCTTAGTAAAGGTACTGGGATTCTTGCATCCATTACTGGTAGAAGGAGGACAAAAATAAATCTTCCTTGGAGTCAAGCAGATTGTGATGGAAAGCCTAGAGAAATAGGGACGCCGAGAAAACTTTAGAAACCAAGATCAATCGACCTTTAACTAAAACAAGAAGACAGTGCCTCAGTACCCCTGGCTTGGTCCCAGATAGGGTGCATATCCTGAATGTCGGAGTGCACCTGAAAGGGACAACCAGGAACAGAAATTTAGAATCCAGAAATTGGCAATTAGGGTAATCCTCTTGCTCTGAAACACGGTCAAGAGATGTGAAGCAACGGGGCGAGCGTACGGGGCGAGAGTGGAAGAGATTAAAAGAGGCAAAAAAAACTCCTTGATAAGGGAGGCTTATCAGAACGGAGGGGTCTCATTTTTGTTAGAGTGCCTAAAACCCGATGGAATAGACATCCAAGGTCTCGGTGGATAAATGAGTGTGTGTGTGTTTAATAAGGATTTGTGAATTTCCCTTTGGTGTTTCAAGTTTTTAAAATGTTGTATTTTGCAAAACCGAGTTTCACATCAATTAGAAGTTATAAACGGCAGGTAGAAATGTGACCAATATTATGAGGTAGTAAATCAGTATGTTCAGAAGTAAATTGGTCACAGCATAAACACAAAAAGAGGTTTTACTCGGGAGCAGTCAGAGCTCTGTGCAGGAAAGTACTTTGAAACTAACCCGTTGAAATTGACACGGCACAGCTCCAGCAGGTTCCTAGTGCCCGAAGACTCAAAAGATAGTCAGGAGCAGGAAAAATGATGTTTAGAATGTTAAATACATGGTAGAAGGAGCTTTAGGGAATAAAGATATTAGACCAGAAGTTAGATTAGGAGAATTACTTTCAGTATCAGGAAATGAGAATCTGATGGCAGGGAAATATTCAATAAAATTCGATGCAGGAAAAATTAGGATATTAAATACCAATCGATAGCACAGAGGCAGTTTGGGCGAAGCTACCAACTAAAACTAGGTAAAAGGTAAAGAAAAGATCGTTCAGAATTTGGGTGAACATATAGTTGAATTAGAGAAGCATGGCGTCTGGAGCAAAAAGAATTATATCAGAAATGAAACATCTGACCCAGCTAAATAATAACCAAGGGATTATGATAATCCATAGGCAACCTTTCGGCAGCAAAGAAGAAACGTAATCAGCAAGGATTGTATATGGGATGGTATGAAAGTGACAAAATGTCATTACTGCAGAGAAAACCTAGCTAACGATGATGTAATTCTGAAATGATGTGCAGGATTGTGGAGAAGTGACAAACTTATTATCCCAATTAGTGAGGGAGTATATAGTTTAAAAGATGTTGGGATGACCCGGGGACATAAAATTAGCCTAACAGTGTTCAGAGACTGTATCACCGCAATGGTGCCGTGCCAGGGGGTAGACCATACCCCCAAACCGGTTGGACAAGGAGAAAAGGAATGTTGTACGAAATTAATGATTGACCCGGGATATGGATTTGGAAAAAATATGAACCAAAACTTTCCCGATACAGGGAAGGGGTTTCTGTGGATAAATTGAAACCCCCAGACAATGGACAGGCTTTAGAGGAAAGGAATGTTTAGTTATGAGTGTCAGTGAATTACTGCACTCACTAGTATTATGTGATGAAGTAGAGTGGGATGACAGTGAATTAAAACCTGTTAGCAGCATTGATAGGACAGATGATGACGATAAAATGTCATGTTCAGAACTTACCTTTCATAAAAATCCTGTCATAATCAGAAATAAAGAAATTGGAGTTAAGTCAGTAGCAATATCCGAAATGTATCAGGATAAGTTTCAACCAGATTGGACCACTGAGCGAGCAAAAGAGGAGGAGTTCGAATCTCACTCAGGGGTGCAATGATAGAAGGAGAAGGCTCAACCGGCCTTAATTGTATGATGTACATAATTGAGCAAAAACCAAGCCAGCAAAAAACCCAAAAAGAAACAAAAAGGACATCCGGAGGTCCTGGAGAGGGCACTTCTGGAGTATCCAAACAAGAATAGAACATACAAATGAACAAATAGGGCCCTCTCCAACCTTAGCCTGTTCGTTTGATTTTTCAGATAGATAGAATGATACAGACACATTTGTTTGGAAGGAGAAAAAGGACTACAATCAAGAGGGATACAAGGATCGGGTTTAAAGAAGGAATGGAAGAAGCTAGGACTAGGAGTAAGCTAGATTGGTTAAAATGGGGGGCAACAATGTTAATGGGGATTGCCGTGATTAGTTTCGGAATATTAGTATTCTAATTGCATTAGGGGAATCAGGTGAAGTAATGGGATATGGAAAAATAGATACCAGCGTCAGTCACATAAAACACATAATAAAAATAAGAATAAGCAAATGTTTAAATATAACGGAAGAAATCATTAATTTCCAACTCATCCAGGAGATAGGCTCAACAGCAGTCTGTTAGAATCAAGCAACAGTGTCAGTAACAACATATTCAGTAGAATGTTGGGAGCACTTGCAAGCAGCCTGGAATACGTACTAAAATTATCAGATCGGTTAAAGATTTTTAGACAGTATTCGGGGAAAACTACTGATACTAACTGGGACCCCGAGAAAGGGCAAGTTAAGATAAGAAATGCGTTGCAAAACAAAACCACAAGTAGGAGTAATTTGGGAAACGATTTGATAGACGTGGTCTTAAAAATTAAAGAAACATTTAAAACAGCAATTAAAATTATAGCAAGTCCATTTAAATGGTTTTGGACTACGTTAACCTTGGTTCAAAACAATTGGTACTTGTTTGTATCAATTGCGGGAGGGGTAATTGCCGCCGCATTGCTGTGGAAATTGGGAAATTTTAAATTATGTCAAAACCTATGTTGCAAATGTTGAAATAAAATTGCTCAACGGAAAGAGAGAAAAATGATATAATTGGTTACATATTTGAGGAACGTAACTGACAAAGCCAGGAGGAAATTTTTCGAGTTGGGAATAAACCGAAGTATCAAATGATTACTGAGCAGTGAAACCTTCGGTCACACTTCTCTGACTGGACATGTGGCCTGGACACCAGCTGATGGATGATCTGAGTTCTCCACGGGACGTGTACTACATGATGGATTTTTTAAGGGTCGCGACAGACAGCAGCGACTGACGAGGAACCCCCACAGTTTACGAGACAATAGTATTCAGACATTTTTGTTTGTTTGAGCTTGATGTTGCAGTGCGAAATTTACAACCAATGTTTTAAACGAAGTTTCCTTGAGGCATTATGATAATTATTTTTTTTAAAATGTCGTTCATCTTATTAAGAATTGTTATGTATGTATGAAAAAGAATTTGACATGGCTTGAGATAACAGATGCCAACTGACAAGGAACAAATGCAGGACTTTGGTAGTTGATTTTAGTTAGAGGGAGCCTTACAGCACTAAACTACAATGGGCGGCAGATAGCTGGGCAATAGAACAATTGGAACTAGGATAGCATTGGATGCTGTCAAAAGCATGAATTATTCTGAAGAACAAGTGACATCTACAGATACAATTGACATGCTTAGAACTAAACGCAACAGCACAGAATCTGACAGAGTTAATTAGAACTTGAGACAGGAGCACAACTTGTCATACAATAGCGAAAACCAGCAGGGAATCTCAGTCTGTCTGATGATGACGGAGCTAAAGCTGCTCAACAGTTTGAACAAATTTTGTTTACTCAACATCCACAAAGGGTGTGAGTTTTCTGTAAAATGGGACTGTTTTAATACAAAGGGGTTAAACAAGGGTTCACTTAAAGTGTAGTAAGGGTAATCTCGTGGGTAATTTACCAAAGTACCAGCACATATCATATCACGGGGAATATTGATGTTGTTAATACCATGTGTGATTTATATACTCTCATTATTGGGCACAAGTTCTGGCTTAAAAATCACTCTGTTAAGACCAGGAAACGATGTGTTGATATTAAATTTTGTCTTACAGATTGTGATTGCTAAAAAATATGTGAAGATGTAACACACAAACTGTTTGTGTGATTAGTTGCATAGCAAAGTGTTAAGATAAGGCATACTTTTGTAACTTTGTACTTGACAACAGGGAGGAATAATGTTTATATGGAAGACGATAAAGTGATGATTCGATGTGAAGAAAGTGGGCTCAATTGAGTTGGACCCCCACCAGTTGGATGTATTAAATGTATTGCTCCTTGCAATAGAAACAGGGTTGTCAACCATTTTTGGTTGGTTATGTGGCGACTGTTATAAGGGCAAATATACGCGTCATGTGTTTCAAGAGATGATAACGGAGGAAAGGGATCTTGAAGAGACATGGCAGTCAGTTACAATAGCATGTATATCAAATGGTTCCGGACGTACTTGGTTCAGGGACATTTTAGTTACCCATGAGAGAAAATCAGGGTTGGAAGTGGGGTCAAAGACACCTTTTAAATTGATGATGCACGGGAGTAAGTGGTTAATACATGATAAAGTCGTTTACGATACCAATGAGGAACATAAGGCAATTTGGATGCAACAGGAATGGGACACTCGACTGCCAGTGACAGGTAAACAAACTTTTTGGTTACTGATGTATTGAGTGGCTTACTGATCCTAAGGGACACGAGGCAGCTTGTACGGTGCTGCTATCAAAAGGAGATAAAATGCTTTGGAGATAGTGGAACACACGAAAAAAACTATTGGGTTACCTTTATGAACAGCTGCCACTATAGTCCACGGTGATTATAATTAAAGAATGACCTGTCTGTCACCTGTGGTATAAGCGATGGATAAAATCACACGATGGGGTTGGGACACGATTTGAAAACAGGAAAATTGAATATTGAAAGCACAGATATGGGATACGATGGTATAAAATGAGTAGGGGGATAAGAATTAAAAGAATGGGGCCATGTTTCAAATGCCAAGAGGGGTGTAATGCAAAAGTTGAACAATATGTCATTTGAACCATGAAAGTAAGCCTGGAAAAGCCTGAGATTTTAAAAGAAGGCGAAAGGTCCCACAAAGGGTTAACAGCCGCAGCTTGTTTGAAATACAGATAGCTTCACAGGCATTAAAGAACAGAGCTAGAGCCAACTCATCCTGTTTTTCAAGTTAAAAAGACATTCAATCAATTAAAATGTTTAAGTTATATAAAAGGGAACAGTACTTCACACTTCTTTAGAAGTGCATTATTTTATAGAACAATTCAAAAAGGAACAGCCAGGATCTTCGGTTTAAATTGAGGGATAAAGGTTAGGCGTGAAACCCTGCTGACGCCAGTTAAATATGAGACAACTGCTTTCCAGCAAAACACATGAGGTGGCACGTTTATAACATAATTTACACATTTTTGACGTTAAAAACCTTTTAGAAAGTAATCAGCCCATAGGGTATAGGTCCAAGACAGATAAGGTTAGAATTACAGAGGGCTTCGACACCAGCTGAACCGTAAAAGTGCAGAGGCGAACTGCTTCGTTGAACACGAGTTCATATCCAGTATTGACACTGAGAAAAACATCACTCGAGGCAGATATCAGAAAAATTGCTGACCAAGCAACAAATAAATTTATTAGCTGCCAAACAAATGTATTACCTGTCAAGCAAAATAAGACTGGGAGCTTACATTAGCTACAGTCGGAAAGCAGCAGTTACATTTCAATAAAGGTCATGTAGAAAGTTAGGCTGCGCAAAGGGCTCTATGAATGGTAATAATTCAGCATCCAGCGAGTCAGCTCTCATAGCTGCCCTCGGTCATGGAAAGGACTGAACACGGAAACCGAGCAGAACAGCGACTCCATCAGGAGAAAACCAAATGTTAAAGAAGAAAGATTGTCAAGGCAGTCCTGAAGGCCTAACAACTGACCAGGACGGTCCAAAGAAAAGGTCTTATTACTTTTCTGTAAAACAGTGATTTTATCTTTTAATTTGAAATTAAAACGTACTTAAATTGAGAACGTGAAAGAGTGGTTATTAGAAAGGTTACTTTACTCCACTTAGAAAAGCCGGACCCGTGAGTGAAGCTACTGAATGGAAAGTAAACAGAATCTTCTATGAAGACATGTGTTATACCGGCGGATGACTTGAAACACTAGGTTGACCCGAATAACACCCAGCTAAGTCTGCACAGGATTCAGAGAGTGAGAATCCCTGTTCACCTGTTAGAATATCTTGACCCTTTTCTGGTATAAGGGGAATTCTAAGAATAGTGATGAGGTTTTCAGATCGCTCAGATCTTGGACTCTCAATATCTTCGTGTGAGGAACAGGTAGATCGGGAATTCGGTCCTCCTTGATTGGAGCAAACGGATAAATGCAGCAACGAGAAGCTCCTTAACCCCCAGAGGCTAGGAGAGGGATAGCACTCAGGTACAGGACTCTGGCTGGGGTTTGAAAATAGACAAAGCACATCTTGTTTGAAATGAAATGACGATCAAGATACAATTTAAGTCGATTTGTGCAGGGAGCTTTTTTTCCACGCCAACGCGTTAGGGTGGCTGAGCGGTCCAAAGTGCTGCGCTAAGCTTTGTAATCTCCTCTGCAGGCGTGGGTTCGATTCCCACTCCTGATCGTAACTTTTCCTCCACGAGGTTAAATTTCTGCAGCAAGATTTTCAACCGGAGGAAGATCCAATATCTAATATTCAATGTAAAAGCGTTGGGCTCAAGGACAGGTGATTCCTGCTTATAAACGCACAGCAAGTCCCCACAGGCAAAAGCCCAGTTAATGACTCGATAATCTGCTTCAGTGACTCTGGTTGAGGAATTAATATTGATCCCAGGGCTCCGGGGAACATTCGTCTTATCTTGTTGTAAATAGTCTGGCTGGTTGGATGCTTCACATCCGGCCGAGAGGGGAAGTTGGGAACTCGGTTTCTATTGCGATTCATTGCTCGATAAAGCTTTATTTCCTTATTGGCCCCTGTGAGTTATTATGGATATCGTTATATATCTATATTGCCCCTCTGTGGGGTACTGCTGGATAACGTTTCCAGTCCAGCTTTGAGAAAGGCCTTCTGGACTCGAAACTTTAGCTCTTTTCTCTCCCTACAGATGCTGTCACGCCTGTTGAGATTTTACAGCATTTTCTCTGTGGTTCCCTATGTGTGAGCTTTACAATGTTGTAATGTGTCATGCTGTCTCCTTCAATCCTGGGACAAATGTCGGGATGAGACTGCAAGAAAGATCCTGATAGGTATTTGCTGCAAAAACAGGAAGGTGCGTTATGTTTACTTTTGGTGTGTGGGAGAAAGTAAATAGCAGAGAATACCCTCGATTCCTCGACCTCGGGCTGATGGCCCAGCACGCTTCCGCTGCGGCATTCTGCTCCTTCAACCAGGAGCTACAACATTACTGCCCTGCGGTAGCCAGAAAACTATTCACTTCCTCGTTTTTTCTTTCAACAACAACACACGTTTGAGCACACTGATTCAGGTCAGCGTAGTTCAGATACTTTACTTTCGTGCTGAATGGTTGTTCTGTGAAGGTGATGTGATTTCTTCTGTGACGTTATTCTGATGGAAAAGTGGGGAGTGACTGGAATCACCTTTATAGAAGGAAGTTCGGGGCGGCAGTTTCACCTCTCTGGGGACATTGATCAACCTGTTACTGATTCCTTCAAACTTTGCCTCACATCCGACCCCGGAGGTCACTGAAAGCTTTGTGATGATTCTGATATGCAGACGTTTTAAACGAAACTGTGAAACAACATAATGATTTGATCCACTCAATAACAATAGCTGAGATTGGGGCATTGTATGTGTGTGTCAGTTGTCTGCCAGTGTCCGTTAAAATGTCTGCATGTCAGAATCAGCACAAACCTTTCAGTGGCATTGTGCATTGTCTGTGTGTGGAGGAGAGGGTGCATTTCGGCGTTTGGGTGTAAATAAATCTTTAACTGTCAGTCTCTGGTGTGACATGTGAATATTGGATCAATTCTCTATCTGCAGTCTCTGTTGCTGTGTGTGGCTGTGTTGTATCATTCTGTGAATCTCACCCTGGTGCTCTCTGTGAATTTAAGGTTGCTTTATTTGGTGTACGATAAATTCAGAGACACACGGCACGGTCAAACAATCTTTCAATCTCGTGTTCGTTTCGTTCACCGCAGCGGGAGCGGTGCGCAAGTGATTTCTGGGAGGTAAGTTTATCCTTTAAAAACACTTACCTTCACAGGACCAGGCCAGTCGATTTCAGCGGGAGCGGTGCACAAGTGATTTCTGGGAGGTAGGTTTATCCTTTAAAAACACTTACCTTCACAGGACCAGGCCAGTCGATTTCAGCGGGAGCGGTGCGCAAGTGATTTCTGGGAGGTAAGTTTATCCTTTAAAAACACTTACCTTCACAGGAGCAGGCCAGTCGATTTCAGCGGGAGCGGTGCGCAAGTGATTTCTGGGAGGTACGTTTATCCTTTAAAAACACTTACCTTCACAGGAACAGGCCAGTCGATTTCAGCGGGAGCAGTGCGCAAGTGATTTATGGGAGGTAAGTTTATCCTTTAAAAACACTTACCTTCACAGGAGCAGGCCAGTCGATTTCAGCGGGAGCGGTGCGCAAGTGATTTCTGGGAGGTAAGTTTACCTTTAAAAACACTTCTTTTCTGTTTTATTTTTTTCGACCCGCGGACTTCAGGGAAGCCCCCCTCCACCCCCCCCCCCCCCCCCCCCCAACCAATAAATTCTGGTGGAGAGGAAACCCGAGTAGTGTCTCCCACCCGCCCTCCTCCTCTAACCTAATAATAAGACCCATTGGTGTGAGGTAAGTGCCATATTATATTATTATTATATTATATTATTAGCATTGTGCAGGTCAAGGTTCGGAGGTGGAGAGCAGTCTCTGTCAGGGAGAGAACCTGAGAACATCTAAGACACTCAGAAGGTAAGAAGGTAAGTAAGCGATTTTTACTCATTTTTACTTTTATACCTTTTTCAAATTGTGTGTGTGGGGGGGGGGGGGGGGGGGGGAGGAACTGAAGTGACATCACAGAAAAGCTGTGGCCTGAGTGGCTGGTTGGGAATCTACACTAAATTTAAAAAAATTAAGCATTGGTAACTAATTAAACATAATTACTTAATTATAATTTAGAGGGGTATCTAAGCCAGAGATCGGAGAGTATTATATTTAGCTTTCGCCTTTCTATTAGAAATCTAGTGCTAGGAAACAGATAGTTAACAGTAACTTTGAAATTAAAAAATATATATATTAAAAAATGTTTTTTTTTTAATTTTTATTTTTATTATATGACGTAATGTCAGTTAGAGGGGTGCAGTGCTCTGAATGTGAGATGTGGCAGGTCCGGGAGGCTTCCAGCGTCCCGGATGGCTTCATCTGCAGAAAGTGCACCCAACTGGAGCTCCTCACAGACCGCATGGTTCGGTTGGAGCAGCAATTGGATGCACTTAGGAGCATGCAGGTGGCGGAAAGCGTCATAGATCGCAGTTATGTAAATGTGGTCACACCCAAGGTGCAGGCAGAGAAATGGGTGACCACCAGAAAGGGCAGGCAGTCAGTGCAGGAATCCCTTATGGTTGTCCCCCTCTCGAACAGGTATACCCCTTTGGATACTGTCGGGGGGATAGCCTATCAGTGGAAAACAGCAGCAGCCAGAGCAGTGGCACCACGGCTGGCTCTGATGTTCAGAAGGGAGGGTCAAAGCGCAGAAGAGCAATAGTAATAGGGGACTCTATAGTCAGGGGCACAGATAGGCGCTTCTGTGGACGTGAAAGAGACTCCAGGATGGTATGTTGCCTCCCTGGTGCCAACGTACAGGATGTCTCCGAACGGGTAGAGGGCATCTTGAAGGGGGAGGGCAAACAGGCAGAGGTCGTTGTACATATTGGTACTAACGACATAGGCAGGAAGGGGCATGAGGTCCTGCAGCAGGAGTTCAGGGAGCAAGGCAGAAAGTTAAAAGACAGGACCTCTAGGGTTGTAATCTCGGGATTACATGCCAGTGACTCTAGAAATAGGAAGATAGAGCAGCTAAACACGTGGCTGAACAGCTGGTGTAGGAGGGAGGGTTTCCGTTATCTGGACCACTGGGAGCTCTTCCGGGGCAGGTGTGACCTATATAAGAAGGACGCGTTGCATCTAAACAGGAGAGGCATAAATATCCTGGCCGCGAGGTTTGCTAGTGTCACACGGGAGGGTTTAAACTGGTATGGCAGGTGGGTGGGCACGGGAGCAATAGGTCAGAAGGTGAGAGCATTGAGGGAGAACTAGGGAATAGGGACAGTGGGGCTCTGCGGCAGAGCAGACATGGGGAAGTTGCTGAACACAGCGGGTCTGGTGGCCTGAAGTGCATATGTTTTAATGCAAGAAGTATTACAGGTAAGGCAGATGAACTTAGAGCTTGGATTAGTACTTGGAACTATGATGTTGTTGCCATTACAGAGACCGGGTTGAGGGAAGGGCAGGATTGACAGCTAAACGTTCCAGGATTTAGATGTTTCAGGCGGGATAGAGGGGGATGTAAAAGGGAAGGCGGAGTTGCGCTACTGGTTCGGGAGAATATCACAGCTGTACTGCGGGAGGACACCTCAGAGGGCAGTGAGGCTATCTGGGTAGAGATCAGGAATAAGAAGGGTGCAGTCACAATGTTGGGGGTTTACTACAGGCCTCCCAACAGCCAGCAGGAGATAGAGGAGCAGATAGGTAGACAGATTTTGGAAAAGAGTAAAAACAACAGGGTTCTGGTGATGGGAGACTTCAACTTCCCCAATATTGACTGGGACACACATAGTGCCAGTGGGTTAGACGGGGCGGTGTTTGTAAGGAGCATCCAGGAAGGCTACTTAAAACAATATGGAGACAGTCCAACTAGGGAAGGGGCGGTACTGGACCTGGTATTGGGGAATGAGCCCGGCCAGGTGGTAGATGTTTCAGTAGGGGAGCATTTCGGTAACAGTGACCACAATTCAGTAAGTTTTAAAGTACTGGTGGACAAGGATAAGAGTGGTCCTAGGATGAATGTGCTAAATTGGGGGAAGGCTAATTAAAACAATATTAGGCGGGAACTGAAGAACATAGGGTGGGGGCGGATGTTTGAGGGCAAATCAACATCTGACATGTGGGAGGCTTTCAAGTGTCAGTTGAAAGGAATTCAGGACCGGCATGTTCCTGTGAGGAAGAAGGATAAATATGGCAATTTTCGGGAACCTTGGATAACGAGAGATATTGTAGGCCTCGTCAAAAAGAAAAAGGAGGCATTTGTCTGGGCTAAAAGGCTGGGAACAGATGAAGCCTGCGTGGAATATAAGGAAAGTAGGAAGGAACTTAAGCAAGGAGTCAAGAGGGCTAGAAGGGGTCACGAAAAGTCATTGGCAAATAGGGTTAAGGAAAATCCCACGGCTTTTTACACGTACATAAAAAGCTAGAGGATAGCCAGGGAAAGGGTTGGCCCACTGAAGGATAGGGAAGGGAATCTATGTGTGGAGCCAGAGGAAATGGGCGAGGTACTAAATGAATATTTTGCATCAGTATTCACCAAAGAGAAGAAATTGGTAGATGTTGAGTCTGGAGAAGGGTGTGTAGATAGCCTGGGTCACATTGAGATCCAAGAAGACGAGGTGTTGGGTGTCTTAAAAAGTATTAAGGTAGATAAGTCCCCAGGGCCTGATGGGATCTACCACAGACTACTGAAGGAGGCTGGAGAGGAAATTGCTGAGGCCTTGACAGAAATCTTTGGATCCTCACTGTCTTCAGGGGATGTCTCGGAGGACTGGAGAATAGCCAATGTTGTTCCTCTGTTTAAGAAGGGTAGCAAGGATAATCCAGGGAACTACAGGCCGGTGAGCCTTACTGCAGTGGTAGGGAAATTACTGGAGAGACTTCTTCGAGACAGGATCTACTCCTATTTGGAAGCAAATGGACGTATTAGTGAGAGGCAGCATGGTTTTGTGAAGGGGAGGTCGTGTCTCACTAACTTGATAGAGTTTTTCGAGGAGGTCACTAAGATGATTGATGCAGGTAGGGCAGTGGATGTTGTCTATATGGACTTCAGTATGGCCTTTGACAAGGTCCCTCATGGTAGACTAGTACAAAAGGTGAAGTCACACGGGATCAGGGGTGAGCTGGCAAGGTGGATACAGAACTGGCTAGGTCATAGCAGGCTGAGAGTAGCAATGGAAGGATGCTTTTCTAATTGGAGGGCTGTGACCAGTGGTGTTCCACAGGGATCAGTGCTGGGACCTTTGCTCTTTGTAGTATATATAAATGATTTGGAGGAAAATGTAACTGGTCTGATTAGTAAGTTTGCAGACGACACAAAGGTTGGTGGAATTGCGGATAGCGATGAGGACTGTCGGAGGATACAGCAGGATTTAGATTGTTTGGAGACTTGGGCGGAGAGATGGCAGGTGAAGTTTAATCCGGACAAATGTGAGGTAATGCATTTTGGAAGGTCTAATGCAGGTAGGGAATATACAGTGAATGGTAGAACCCTCAAGAGTATTGAAAGTCAAAGAGATCTAGGAGTACAGGCCCACAGGTCATTGAAAGGGGCAACACAGGTGGAGAAGGTAGTCAAGAAGGCATACGGCATGCTTGCCTTCATTGGCCGGGGCATTAAGTATAAGTATTGGCAAGTCATGTTGCAGCTGTATAGAACCTTAGTTAGGCCACACTTGGGGTATAGTGTTCAATTCTGGTCGCCGCACTACCAGAAGGATGTGGAGCCTTTAGAGAGGGTGCAGAAGAGATTTGCCAGAATGTTGCCTGGTATGGAGGGCATTAGCTATGAGGAGCGGTTGAATAAACTCGGATCGTTCTCACTGGAACGAAGGAGGTTGAGGGGAGACCTGATAGAGGTCTACAAAATTATGAGGGGCATAGACAGAGTGGATAGTCAGAGGCTTTTCCCCAGGGTAGAGGGGTCAATTACTAGGGGGCATAGGTTTAAGGTGAGAGGGGCAAGGTTTAGAGTAGATGTACGAGGCAAGTTTTTTACGCAGAGTGTAGTGGGTGCCTGGAACTCGCTACCGGAGGAGGTGGTGGAAGCAGGGACGATAGTGACATTTAAGGGGCATCTTGACAAATACATGAATAGGATGGGAATAGAGGGATACGGACCCAGGAATTGTAGAAGATTGTAGTTTGGTCGGGCAGCATGGTCGGCACGGGCCTGGAGAGCCGAAGGGCCTGTTCCTGTGCTGTACAATTCTTTGTTCTTTGTTCACGTGCGCTGTAGTGAGATAATCTCTGAAAGAATTTCTTTGGAGCTCCAAACGCCTCCCAATTTAAGTCAATGTCTCCATCTCGATCGCACAAATTTGTTAAATGGTGCTTTGCGAAGCTTGCCCGGGATTTGAATCCGGGACATCTCGCTCTTTAGAGAAATGAAATCTTCGACGCGAGAGTCACACCCCGAGACCAACGATCTACTCGGTGGTTGAATTTCACTCCATGCAAATTATCATTGCCTCCCAAAGGCTAACGCCCGTATGTTCCCCACACAATTATAAATCAGAAATGTGAATGAACAATGTGACATTTATCTCTTTGTACTGGAGCTGATCAGAAGCAGTGATGTCAGTTTGCACAACTCGACAAGTCGGCCTGTGGTTGTGCGTCGGCAATATCGTGTTTATGTAATTCTGCCAGTCAGTGGGTTCAGTTGTCATTTTAGGAGAAATTCGAAGTCATCATGACTTCACCAGTGGCCTCATGGTTAAGGTGTGTGTGATATTAATCATGATGTGATCAAATGAGAGTCTGTTTCAGTCTTTCCGCGGGGAGTTTTCATGATGAGAAGAAACATGTTGGACATGGTCTGGGAATGTTTCACACCGGTCCATTCCCAACATTCCCTCACCTGATGGGATGGGGTTTTCCTTCCAAACGTTGCGGCTCACCTTATTAATATTGATTAAATATCAGTTATCAATAATTCTTTTAGATATTTAATTTAGTTTATTTAAAAAATGATAATTCTAATACAGGAGAAATTTTTTCTTTCATTCCCCAAACAGCCAAATTGGGTGAAAACTATCAATGAGAGGCAAAAGGAGAACCGTGGTCAGTGGTTTGTTTATGGAACTGAGTTCATATTCTGGAACAGAGCCACTGCGAGGGGGGTTCGAAGCTGCACAGGGAAACCCGGTGCGACCTTGAGTGGAACACCTTACCCACTCGGCCGTCACCGTCTTTGTACCTCCTCCCTTCTCAATATCCAAGGCCCCAAACACTCTTCCCGAGTGAAACAGTAACACACTAGTTCTTTTTCAGTTTAATCCACTGTATTTGCTCCTACATTTTGGTCTCATCTACTTCAGCACACCAAATCGCAGACTGGCTGCCCGCTTGGAGACATCTTAGTTTAGTCCGTCAGCCTGACTCCGAACTTCCTCCCACTTGTCATTTCAAATCTCCATTGCTCCTACTCTGACCTTTCTGTCCTTGATCTGTTACAGTGTTCCAATAGAGATCAACGTAACCTCGAGGAAGGTTACGTCGTCTGTAACTCAGTACGCCAGAAAATTCGGGACACAACATCGAGTTCAATAGTTTATTGAATCATATTGCATTCCTTCCCTTTTCAGTTGGACGGCGGAGAGGTATTTGGACATGTTTCGAAAATGAATTGAAGATCTATATGCTGAGACAACTTGAATCGTGGCCGCCATTGGCGGAGAAATGAAAGTGTAACTGAGCAAGAGGAGAGGGATGGATTCAGAAAGAGAAAGAGAAATGTCTGGGAATGGAACCGGAACTCCAGTCTGGGAAGTGAGAAATTTCCCCCTGAACTACTGACGTTCACACAGCCGCTCATTCCATGTGTCCAGTCGGAAACCTGTCTGAAGCAACATGCAGTTTAACATAGCGCCTGTGATAAACCTCCACTGTCATGAGCTGTTCATTACAGCTGTGATAAACGTGTTGGTGTGAGCATTGAATGGTGAAGATTCACATCCTTGTTTGCAGCTGTCCATCAGAAACAGTCTGGAAACCTGACTGAACTGATGTGTGTGCCCAGTTTGCAATCTGTCAGGTCATCAGCTTTCAAAGATTTTATTTTGGTCCTGACTCTGCTTGTTCTGTGAAGGTGATGAGTTTTCTTCTGTGACGTCATTCTGATGGGAAAGTGAAAAGTGAATGGCGTCACGGTTGTGGAATGAGTTTCGGGCGGCAGTTCCACTTTTCTGCGAACATTGATAAACGTTTTACCAATTGATTCATACTTTACTTAACACCCGACTCTGTCGAAATTCGAACCCACAACCTTCGAATGTTTCATCATGACGAGAAGGACAAAGCGCTCTCCGTTGCGCCACAGAGCCACGCCTGCAGCAAAATCCCCATCCCTATTTGGGAATGTCTGAAGTTGTCCAACAGGCAGTTCAAAAGTTCAGTAATTTGGTCAGTGACTGCACCTGAGGAAGGAGCAGTGCTCAGAAAGCTGGTGATTTGAAACAAACCTATTGGACTTTAACCTGGTGTTGTAAAACTTTTTACTGTGCATTGTAAACGTACTTTATTGTCTGTAAATGTTTGGGCCGTCCTGTGGTGAAAAGAGCGACAGACATTCCAGTCGAACCCCTTCTGTAAATGTGGCTCCAGTCACTTTTCACTATCCCATCAGAATGACGTCACAGAAGAAAACTCATCACCTTCTCGGAACACCCATTCAGGACAAAAATAAAATCTTTGAAAGCTGCTGACCAGAGTCAGGCTGCTCACACCTAAAGCAGATTGCCAACTGGACATATACATCAGCGGGCAACTGTTCAGTCAACGTTCCAGACTGTTTCTGACAGACAGTTCCCCGCATGGGAATGTCTGAAGTTGTCCAACAGGCAGTTCAAAAATTCAGTAATTTTGACAGTGATTACATTTTAAAAGTACTTTATTGTCTGTAAAAGTTTGGGCCGTATTGCCGTTGTGCAAAGATCGACAGAAATTCCAGTAGAACTCTGAAAGCACGCAGACAGGTTGGTGCAATGGGAGGACACGTGCATAAGGAGCACATCCGGCCTATTGAGTCTGCACCGGCCCTTGGAAAGAGAACCCCACCAAAGCTAACACCGCCGCTGTATACCCGGAACCCAGCAACCCCACCCAACCTGCAGGTCTTTGCACTGTGGGAGGCAACCCACGCAGACACGAGGAGAATGTGCAGACAATGGCCCAAGCACGGAATCGTACCTGGGACTCTGGACCTGTGACGCGACAGTGCTAACTACCGTGCTATCAATGAGATTGAGTGATCTGATGATAACATCTCAACTCCACTTTGCTGCCTTACCCCCTAACCCTTGATTCCCTTCCTGACGGAGCACTACAGCTCGGCCCTATCCATGCCCTACCCCCAAAGCTCGAACTAATGTTTGGAAAATAAGAGTCAATTAAACATGGCCCATCCACCAAACCTGCAGATAGTTGGACTGTGGGAGGAATGCGGTGCAGTACCGAGGTCCCACTGCCTGATCGCTTCCCATTCTATTCATCCTTCAGCCTCTGATTTGAGCAATAAGGTATTTTACTCATTAATTGTCGGCAGGACACACTCCAGGCACAGCTTTTCTGTGGTCTTCTCACACACAAGTCCACTCTTCACTTTCTGACTCACATCTTGCTGCAGTTTCTTCAAACCAGCCCCTCCAACTGCCCACCAGAGTCTCAGGTAGTTTAAGTATTTCTCTGAAATTCGCAAGAAGAAGATCACAGTGTCTGTGAGGGCATATAAGGGTTTAATCCACACTCACATACAGACTGATAATGAGGGACTGACACACAAACACACACACACATCCCGCCACGGCAGATGGTGAAATATGAAATCAATAAAAACATCTGGAATTAAAAGTCTGATGACCATGAACCGATTGTCCGAAAGCCCAACTGGTTAACTTTAGGCAGAGAAATCTTACCTGGTCTGGCTGTACATGTGCCTCCCGACCCACAGCAATGTGGTTTTCCCTTACCTGCCTCCGGATGACTTACCAAGCCGCTCATTTCACGGCAGTTTGTGATGGGCAGTAATTTCTGGCCAAGCCAGCGGCGCCCACATCGCATAAATGAATTTAAAAGATCGGAAATTCAAAACGAGAGATTGATAAATACAAAATTAATCCCAAACTAATTTACAGTCCGGAATCTGGCAGTCAGAACAAATCGCTTGGACATGCACGGTTTCAACGACACAATTAGCAAGTGATCCAACCTTCACACAGCAGCGGGAAATGCAAAAACAGTCTGAATATTACACAGATATATTGAACCAGAGAATGACTGATACAGAGTGAATCATTTACACTCACACGAAGTATAATCCAGTCGTGCTTTCACTAGAGTTTCACATGGGTGCCACTGCTTCGGCAACAGGTATGTCTTGTCAATGAGAACAGTCTTTGCTGCCTGGCTACCGTATAGCAGTAACGACAATAGTAACTTGCTCCTCAGCAGAAGAGCGGAGCGGACTGATCACATGATCCAAAAGTCAATGGATCGAAACTATCTTCTGCTATGCAACAGGTCACCTGGATTTTCCTTGTGGTAAATGTTTATTAGTCTGCCCTCAATCGACAAGCAATCTCCAGAGTCGTTTTTATTCGCAAATTGACACGAGCAGTAAGTGCTTCAAAAGCACACCCGCCGAGGATTTCGCCTTGCTCTCAGCCCATTTCAGGCCATATTCAGAATTACATGGAACATAGAGTGCCGCAGGAGGCCACTCGGCTGATCGAGTCTGCACCCACCCAATCCCCGGAACCCAATAACCCGTCGTAACCTTTTTGGACACGAAGGGCAATTTATCATGGACAATCTATCTCACCTGCATGTCTTTGGACTGTGGGTGTAAACCGGAGCACCTGGACGAAACCAACGCAGACAGGGGGGGGGGGGGGGGGACGTGCAGACTCCGCACAGACAGTGACCCAGCGGGGAATCGAACCTGGGACCCTGGCGCTGTGAAGCCACAGTAAAAGACACTTGTGTTACCGTGCACCCTTTTTTCTCAGCCCATTTCAGGCCATGCTGCGAATTACCTTCCCTTGTTCCCTCATACACCTTGATCATCAGAACAGCAAAGAGAAAAAAATCCAATTACCCTCCATAAAAACAAAACAGAGAAGTGCATACATATTACTACAGTCTGTCTGATCTACAGGACACACTGCAGTAATTCTCCATGCTTATTTGGACAGCAGCGCCCTCCCTTTGTCATGCACTGGAATGCATTGCTTGGGAGTGTGACAGAGGCAGGTTGTAAATGTATCCGGATAAGCACTTGGCACGTCATAACCTTCAAGGCTATTGGCCAAGTGCTGGGAAATTGGATTCGGTCGCCAGGTCACGTGTTTTTCATGCGTCGGTGTAGATTCGATGTGCCAAAGAGCCTCTTCTGCATGTATAATTCTGTGATTCAGTGACATAGAGAAGGAGAAGAGGGTCAGCACAGCGGAAACAGCATCACTTTAAATACACAGTTAATAAGTATTTGACAGATCTGATCGTTCCTCTCAATCACTGATTTAAATTTGGAAATAAATCTCCAAGTTCACCATGAGCTGTTCAGGTGAATTTTCGTATCTTGAGGTTTGCATGAGAAACATATTGTATTAAATCATTCTGTGAGTGTTTCTGGTTGATGAACTGATGATGCTCGGAGTTCCCAGCGTTTACTCATTGGTCTTTATAACAGTTAATCCAGTTTTAATTTTGACTTGTTCTCGGGCAGAGGATAGTAACACATGTCAGTGAGCATCCACATTTATGGATGATGCCTCAAAACCCTTCACGGCTCACGGAGTGAAGAATATTATCGACATGGAAAATGACCAAGTTTGGCAGCTGGAGCTCTCCCTTGTATTTTCTGCGATCTGGGTGACAGCGGATCATGAAAACTGAAAAAGCGTTGCAGCCGTTGGCCGCGCGGCCGAATGGATAAGGCGTCTGACTTCGATGATGTCAGAAGGTTGCAAATTCAAGTCTTGCCGCGGTTGCTTTGTACCGAAATCCAGTCCACCTTGCTGAAGTTTTTCCTCGTCAGCTCAAAGTTCCGCCTTTCTTTCCAAACATTGCAGGGCTTTTCTCAGAATGTATTTCCTTGTTATTTTGTGCATTCAATTCTCTTTACTCGTCGTACTTTGTTTGGCTCCGAACTAATCCACAATATATGTTTCACCCGGATAAAGTATTGACGCTGCCAACTACAACAAAATGCTTTGTCTCAATCGATTTAATAAAATCCTGTGGAGGGAATTCCTTTCTCCTCAGGAATGAGCTGAATTACCTGTTTATTTGTTCACGGGGGTGAAAGCTTATGTCACCGCTTATCATCGTTGTTGCTTTTTGATTGTTATTTCACATGCAGCTGTTATTTTTTTAATAGTTTTAAATCCTGCTCTCGTGGCAGCGGCCTGTGGAGCAGGTGGCTGTGGCCCCAGCAGAATATTCAATCCCCAACTCATTGGTAAAGGTTTCACATGCACATTTCTCCCTAAAATTTTCGAGATTGCCAAACATGATTGTATTTTTTCATCTGTTCTTTGGTTTGTCAAGTGAAACACGTGTCTGTTGAGTTTTATATTCTTCACCGGAAGGCAAATATTTTCTTGCTTTATTTCAATTACTTCTGGGGTCCACTTCCTCCGCCTCCATTTGAAAAATAAACCACCCAAACTTCTGGCTGCCATCAGAACCCGCTATGTTTAGTAATGTGACAACTTGTATCTTTATTGACTTGTCAGAGACACCACAGTAAATACGCCACTCCTGCACGAACTGCACCCAACTATACCCAATGTGGTGGTCAGACACAAGTGAGTCATGTGGGGAAGTCCTTGTGCCGTACATCCCACTCCTGACACCATGTAGATCAGCTAATTTCACAAAGACTGGCGACCAAGGACTTGTAAGAAACAACAATGCGCGGCAGGAGCACAGTGGTTAGCCCTGTTGCTTCACAGCGCCAGGGTCCCGGATTTGATTCGCCGCTGGGTCACTGTCTGTGCGGAGTCTGCACGTTCTCTCCGTGTTTGCGTGGGTTTCCTCCGGGTGCTCAGGTTCCCTCCCACAAGCCCAGAAAGATGTGCTTTTAGGTGAATTGGACATTCAGAATCGTCCTTTAGTGAACCCGAACAGGCGCCGGAGTGTGGCGACTAGTGGTTATTCGCACTAACATTATAACAGTATTAATGTAAGCATGCTTGTGACACTAAAGAAGAGGAAGGAGCCTGAGGAAGGAGCAGCGCTCCGAAAGCTAGTGACATCGAAACAAACCTGTTGTACTTTAACCTGGTGTTGTAAGACTTCGTACTAAAGAAGACGGCAGCCCAGTAGCAGTGGGCTAGCTCTATTGCCTCACGGCGTTTGAGATGCCAGGTTCGGTGCCGGCTCTGGGATCCCGTCTGCGTGGAATTTGCACAGTCTCCCCGTCTTTGCGTGGGTTTAGTCCCCACAACCTAAAGTGCTGCAGGGTAGGTGGATTGGACACGCTGAATTGCCCCTTAATATATATATTTTTTTAAATTGGGTACTCTAAATTTAAAAAAAGGAAAAGTGGCTGAAAGCGAGTTGTGCGAAAAGGCAACGATGTATTCATTACCCGTTTGAATTGCAGCGAAAAAACATCAACATAATAATCATCTTTATCAGTGTCGTAATCCCGATTACGTGATGATGCTGTGAAAATCCCCTAGTCGTCAGAATGTCCAATTCGCCTAACAAGTACATCTTTTGGGAGGAAACCGAAGCAGCCAGAGGAACCCCACGCAGACACGGGGAGAACGTGCAGACCCGGCACAGTCAGGGGCCCAAGCCAGGAATCGAGCCCAGGTCCCTAGCACTGTGCAGGGACAATGCAAATCAATGTGGTACAGTGCCGCCCAACATGGCTTTTAGCGGTTAACATTATTGTAAAACACCAATTAGTCACTATTAAAGCCCCAGACATCTGCTTTCTGACTGAGCGAACCTGCTCATCCCGATCTATCGGAAAATGTAAGACTCCCATTCCAGCCATATTGTTGCAAAACAATCTAATCTCTGATTTAATCCATTATCCCGGTTCATTGCTTGTGTATTCGTTCTATAAATACAGAGGGGGCAGCGCGGTAGCACAGTGGTTAGCACAATTGCTTCACAGCTCCAGGGTCCCAGTTTCGATTCCGGCTTGGGTCACTGTCTGTGCGGCGTCTGCACATTCTCCCCGTGGGTGCGTGGGTTTCCTCGGAGTGCTCCGGTTTCCTCCCACAGTCCAAAGATGTGCAGGTTAGGTGGATTGACCATGCTAAATTGCCCTTAGTGTCCAAAATTGCCCATAGAGTTGGGTGGGGTTGCTGGGTTATGGGGATAGGGTGGAGGTATGGACCTTGGGTAGGTTGCTCTTTCCAAGAGCCGGTGCAGACTCGATGGGCCGAATGGCCTCCTTCTGCTCTGTAAATTCTATGAATCTGTGTGACCGAGCTCGGTAAGAGATGGTCGTAGAGTTACATCTGACTGAACAATTGACACAGATTCAGCTCCTGGCCATCACAGTGGTGAATTATTTAATTAGATATCGCAGGTCAGGTCAGAAAATGAGGGGACAGTCCTCAAATAAAATTCACAAAATATTCTCATCATCTAACTTCATCTATCCCGTTTCAATTTGTTTTCCGTGGAAGGTTTAGGCAACAATAGTAAATAGTAAATAGAAACATTGGTAAAAAGGTGGGTTAATCGGGTCAAAAAAACGACACAATCAAAGTTCAATTTACAAACTGTGTTATGGATACTCCTGGGGCCAGATGAATTAGCAACTAAATTATTTACATAATAAACAATAATAAAAAATATATGATTGGTGGCTCGATGGAGCAAGTGATACAGTGTAGGACTTGTATTTCGTGTTCTGCTGAGACGTTCTGACGTTATTGGTTCGAAATCAGCCAGAGTCGCCTTTTTAAAATAAATTTAGAGTACTCAATTCATTTTTTCCAATTAAGGGGCAAATTAACGTCGACAATCCACCTAGCTTACACATTTATTTTGGGTTGTGGGGGCGAAACACACGCAGTCACGGGGAGAATGTGCAAACTTCACACGGACAGTCACATAGAGCCACGATCGAACCTGGGACCGCGGCGCATGATACCACAGTGCTAACCACTGCGCCAGCGTGCTGCCCAGCGAAGTCGGCTTTTGGGTGGGACCCAGGCACAGCGGTTAGCACTGCTGCATCACAGAGCCAGGGATCCGGGTTCAATTCCAGCATTGGGTGACTGTGTGCGGAGTTTGCACGTTCTCCCCATGTCTGAACAAAGAACAAAAAACAAAGAAATGTACAGCACAGGAACAGGCCCTTCGGCCCTCCAAGCCCGTGCCGACCACGCTGCCCGACTAAACTACAATCTTCTACACTTCCTGGGTTCGTATCCCTCTATTCCCATCCTATTCATGTATTTGTCAAGATGCCCCTTAAATGTCACTATCGTCCCTGCTTCCACCACCTCCTCCGGTAGCGAGTTTCAGGCACCCACTACCCTCTGCGTAAAAGACTTGCCTCGTACATCTACTCTAAACCTTGCCCCTCTCACCTTAAACCTCTGCGCCCTAGTAATTGGCCCCTCTACCCTGGGGAAAAGCCTCTGACTATCCACTCTGTCTGAGCCCCTCATAATTTTGTATATCTCTATCAGGTCTCCCCTCAACCTCCTTTGTTCCAGTGAGAACAAACCGAGTTTATTCAACCGCTCCTCGTAGCTAATGCCCTCCATACCAGGCAACATTCTGGTAAATCTCTTCTGCACCCTCTCTAAAGCCTCCACATCCTTCTGGTAGTGTGGCGACCAGAATTGAACACTATACTCCAAGTGTGGCCTAACTAAGGTTCTATACAGCTGCAACATGACTTGCCAATTCTTATACTCAATGCCCCGGCCAATGAAGGCAAGCATGCCGTATGCCTTCTTGACTACCTTCTCCACCTGTGTTGCCCCTTTCAATGACCTGTGGACCTGTACTCCTAGATCTCTTTGACTTTCAATACTCTTGAGGGTTCTACCATTCACTGTATATTCCCTACCTGCATTAGACCTTACAAAATGCATTATCTCACATTTGTCCAGATTAAACTCCACCTCCCATCTCTCCGCCCAAGTCTCCAAACAATCTAAATCCTGCTGTATCCTCTGACAGTCCTCATCGCTATCCGCAATTCCACCAAACTTTGTGTCGTCTGCAAACTTACTAATCAGACCAGTTACATTTTCCTCCAAATCATTTATATATACTACAAGGGCGGCCGACACAGAGCGACACCGCGACCTGGAGGCTCTCCTCCAGCCACTCACCATCCTGTATTAGAACTATATCTCTGTTACTTCACTATAGCTGGATTAATTTTATTTCTCTGATGTAATGTACCTGTCTCTGTGTATATCTCTGTCTGTGTGTACATGCGTGTTTCTATATATATGTGTGTATCTGAGAATATGTGTGAATGTTTATGTGCCTGTGTCTGTATACCTGTGGTTGCGGGTGTGTACAACTGTGTGTGTATAATGCGTGTGACTCTGTGTACTGTGTGTGTACACGTGTATACCTGTGTGTGTATGTTTGTGTATCTGTGTGTGTGCAACTCTGTGTATAATGTGTGTGGGCCTGTACACTGTGTGTATACGTGTGATTGTATGTCACTATTGTATCCTCTCTGAGAGTCTTTTAACCATTTCTAAATCTCTCAGAGGTACAATTGTTGAGTCTGATTGCTTTTTGTGATTGCTATTTATGAATGAGTACAGTGTATTTCAGCATCTTACTCTGAACAACCGTTTGAGAATAATCCTGAATCTGTCATGCTCCAGGACTCAGTGGCATGATGGATCTTAGTCTGAACATGTGTTTGAGAATTATCCTGTACCTGTCAGGCTCTGTGACTCAGTGTGAAGATGCGGTTCAGGATGTGACCTTTCAATCTCTGGGACAGTTTATACGTTTGCCTTCATTCCACGTAATTTTCCAGCACAGAAAGAAACCATTGCTGTGGGAGGCTTGAAGCAAACAATGTGTGATAGTTTTGGACCAGCATTTAATATCAGAACACAATTGTGAAAGATAATGTAACCTTCAACCTGATACTGGATTGCTCTGGAAGTTTCACTCAGGTTGTACACATTGATTTGATCTGTGACACTCAGTCTGATTCTGAGTCAGAATTTTGACATGAATGTAAAATGGATCACAGTCTGGAATTGCTGCAGTATCTTCCATCCGGAACAGAGTGAGTGAGGATTTTGCAATAGTTTGCAAGTTACAGCTCAGTTCATAGTCAGCGAAATTATATTGCATCTTTTATTTTCATAAATTAGGTGAGTTTTAAACGAGAATCAGTGTTTGTATCTTTGTCGCTTTCAGCATATCTCAATCTGAGAAGGCACCTGATATTTGTGTTTGCTTCTAATATATTTGTGAGGACGCACTCTGAGGATTAGTACAGCCACCCCTGATGTGAGTGATGTGGCTGGTATTTCACTCTATTCTCAGAGTACATTATTACGGTTAATTGTGTAATTCTAAACCGGAATCCATGTGTCAGTTTTCTCTGATATTGATTATTTCACTAAGCTGCTCCATTGTGGAACTGATACAGTGATGATGAGAATGGGTGAGAATTTGCACTGGGATTTATGGGGCCTCCTGTCAGTGGTACTGTGTTAGGGTGACATGGACACAGCGTCTGTCTCTCCTGCTGTTTGATTGATGGGTTGAAAATGTGTCTCTGGAACTGTTTCTGCTGCCTGAGACTGTGGAACTGATGACCTGTCTGTGTCTCTTTGCTCTGTCAGTGACAATGGACGGATTGTGTGTGGGAAAGAGCTGGCGACACTCTTCCCTGTAACTTGTGTGGAGGAAACATCACCCCTGATCCCGTGTGACTTCACCTTTTGTACTAGTCTACCAAGAGGGACCTTGTCAAAGGCCTTACTGAAGTCCATATTGACAACATCCACTGCCCTACCTGCATCAATCATCTTAGTGACCTCCTCGAAAAACTCTATCAAGTTAGTGAGACACGACCTCCCCTTCACAAAACCATGCTGCCTCTCACTAATACGTCCATTTGCTTCCAATGGGGAGTAGATCCTGTCTCGAAGAATTCTCTCCAGTAATTTCCCTACCATTGAAGTAAGGCTCACCGGCCTGTAGTTCCCTGGATTATCCTTGATACCCTTCTTAAACAGAGGAACAACATTGGCTATTCTCCAGTCCTCCAGGACATCCCCTGAAGACAGTGAGGATCCAAAGATTTCTGTCAAGGCCTCAGCAATTTCCTCTCCAGCCTCCTTCAGTATTCTGGGGTAGATCCCATCAGGCCCTGGGGACTTATCTACCTTAATATTTTTTAAGACACCCAACACCTCGTCTTCTTAGATCTCAATGTGACCCAGGCTATCTACACACCCTTCTCCAGACTCAACATCTACCAATTTCTTCTCTTTGGTGAATACTGATGCAAAGTATTCATTTAGTACCTCGCCCATTTCCTCTGGCTCCACACATAGATTCCCTTGCCTATCCTTCAGTGGGTCAACCCTTTCCCTGGCTACCCTCTTGCTTTTTATGTACGTGTAAAAAGCCTTGGGATTTTCCTTAACCCTATTTGCCAATGACTTTTCGTGACCCCTTCTAGCCCTCCTGACACCTTGCTTAAGTTCCTTCCTACTTTCCTTATATTCCACGCAGGCTTTGTCTGTTCCCAGCCTTTTACCCCTGACAAATGCCTCCTTTTTCTTTTGACGAGGCCTACAATATCTCTCGTTATCCAAGGTTCCAGAAAATTTCCGTATTTATCCTTCTTCCTCACAGGAACATGCCGGTCCTGAATTCCTTTCAACTGCCACTTGAAAGCCTCCCACATGTCAGATGTTTATTTGCCCACAAACATCCGCCCCCAATTTATGTTCTTCAGTTCCCGCCTAATATTGTTATAATTAGCCTCCCCCCAATTTAGCGCATTCATCCTCGGACCACTCTTATCCTTGTCCACCAGTACTTTAAAACTTACTGAATTGTGGGCAGTGTTCCCGAAATGCTCCCCTACTGAAACACCTAGCACCTGGCCGGGCTCATTCCACAATACCAGGTCCAGTACCGCCCGTTCCCTAGTTGGACTGTCTACATATTGTTTTAAGAAGCCCTCCTGGATGCTCCTTACAAACTCCGCCCCGTCTAAGCCCCTGGCACTAAGTGAGTCCCAGTCAACATTGGGGAATTGAAGTCTCCCATCACCACAACCCTGTTGTTTTTACTCTTTTCCAAAATCTGTCTACCTATCTGCTCCTCTATCTCCCGCTGGCTGTTGGGAGGCCTGTACTAAACCCCCAACATTGTGACTGCACCCTTCTTATTCCTGATCTCTACCCATATAGCCTCACTGCCCTCTGAGGTGTCCTCCCGCAGTACAGCTGTGATATTCTCCCGAACCAGTAGCGCAACTCCGCCTCCGCTTTTACATCCCCCTCTATCCCGCCTGAAACATCTAAATCCTGGAACATTTATCTGCCAATCCTGCCCTTCCCTCAACCAGGTCTCTGTAATGGCAACAGCATCATAGTTCCAAGTACTAATCCAAGCTCTAAGTTCATCTGCCTTACCCGTAATACTTCTTGCACTAAAACATATGTACTTCAGGCCACCAGACCCGCTGTGTTCAGCAAATTCTCCATGTCTGCTCTGCCTCAGAGCCACACTGTCCCTATTCCCTAGCTTTTTCTCAATGCTCTCAACATCTGACCTATTGCTCCCGTGCCCACCCTCCTGCCACACTAGTTTAAACCCTCCCGTGTGACACTAGCAAACCTCGCGGCCAGGATATTTATGCCTCTCCAGTTTAGATGCAACGCATCCTTCTTATATAGGTCACACCTGCCCCGGAAGAGCTCCCTGTGGTCCAGATAACGGAAACCCTCCCTCCTACACCAGCTGTTTAGCCACGTGTTTAGCTGCTCTATCTTCCCATTTCTAGCCTCACTGGCACGAGGCACAGAGAGTAATCCCGAGATTACAACCCTAGAGGTCCTGTCTTTTAACTTTCTGCCTAGCTCCCTGAACTCCTGCTGCAGGACCTCATGCCCCTTCCTGCCTATGTCGTTAGTACCAATATGTACAACGACCTCTGCCTGTTTGCCCTCCCCCTTCAGGATGCCCTCTACCCTTTCGGAGACATCCTGGACCCTGGCACCAGGGAAGCAACATACCATCCTGGAGTCTCTTTCACGTCCACAGAAGCGCCTATCTGTGCCCCTGACTATAGAGTCCCCTATTACTATTACGCTTCTGCGCTTTGACCCTCCCTTCTGAACATCAGAGCCAGCCGTGGTTCACTGCTCTGGCTGCTGCTGTTTTCCGCTGATAGGCTATCCCCCCGACAGTATCCAAAGGGGTATACCTGTTCGAGAGGGGGACAACCATAAGGGATTCCTGCACTGACTGCCTGCCCTTTCTGGTGGTCACCCATTTCTCTGCCTGCACCTTGGGTGTGACCACATTTACATAACTGCGATCTATGACGCCGAGCTGTTTATGTTTATGTGGAGCTAATGCTTCCTCTTTTGCGGCATTCTAAAACTTGAGTTCTTAAGCTTAGAGTAAGAGATAGCAAATTTAAAAAACATTTGAGGAAAAACTACTTGTCCCATCGCAGTAATAGTTGTAACGGATGTTTCTGCGCGACATTGTGAGTTTCAAACTGAGGAAGACTGGCCAACAGTTTCCCATTCAGAATTGATGCGCAATTATGTAATTGAGGTGTATAAGACGTACACAGTACTACAAATGTGGCCTTACCAAAGTTTTGTACAGCTGCATCATCACCTCACGGCTCTTAAATTCAATCCCTCTGTTAATGAACGCTAGCACACCATAGGCCTTCTTCACACCTCTATCCACTTGAGTGGCAACTTTCAAAGATGTATGAACATAGACCCCAAGATCTCTCTGCTCCTCCACATTGCCAAGAACTCTACCGTTAACCCTGTATTCCGCATTCATATTTGGCCTTCCAAAATGGACAACCTCACACTTTTCAGGGTAAACTCCATCTGCCACTTCTCAGCCCAGCTCTGCATCCTATCTATGTCTCTTCAGCCGACAACAGCCCACCTCACTATCCACAACTCCACCAATCTTCGTATCGACTGCAAATTTACTGACCCACCCTTCAACTCCCTCATCCAAGTCATTAATTAAAATCACAAACAGCAGAGGACCCAGAACTGATCCCTCCGGTACGCCACTGGTAACTCGGATCCAGGCTGATTATTTGCCATCCACCACCACTCTCTGACTTCTATCGGTTAGCCAGTACGTTATCCAACTGGCCATATTTCCCACTATCACATGCCTCCTTACTTTCTGCAGAAGCCGACCATGGGGAACCTCATCAAATGCCTAAGTAAAAGCCATGTACACAACATCCACTGCTTCACCTTCATCCACATGCTTGGTCACCTCCTCAAATAATTCAATGAGACTTGTAAGGCAAGACCTACCCCTCACAAATCCGTGCTGACTATCCCTAATCAAGCAGTGTCTTTCCAGATGGTCAGAAATCCTATCCTTTCCATGACTTTGCCTACCACCGAAGTAAGACTAACTGGCCTGTAATTCCCAGGGTTATCCTTAGTCCCTTTTTTGAACAGTGGCACGACATTCGCCACTCTCCAATCCCCTGGTACCACCCCTGTTGACAGTGAGGACGAAAAGATCATTGCCAACGGCTCTGCAATTTCATCTCTTGCTTCCCATAGAATCCTTGGACATATCCCGTCAGGCCCGGAGGACTTGTCTATCCACAAGTTTTTCAAAATGCCCAACACATCTTCCTTCCTAACAAGTATTTCCTCGAGCTTACCAGTCTGTTTCACACTGTCCTCTCCAACAATATCGCCCCTCTCATTTGTAAATACAGAAGAAAAGTACTCGTTCAAGATCTCTCCTATCTCTTCAGATTCAATACACAACCTCCCGCTACTGTCCTTGATCGGACCTACCCTAGCTCTAGTCATTCTCATATTCCTCACATACGTGTAAAAGGCCTTGGGGTTTTCCTTGATCCTACCCGCCAAAGATTGTTCATGCCCTCTCTTTGCTCTCCTCATCCCTTTCTTCAGTTCCCTCCTGACTACCTTGTATCCCTCCAACGCCCTGTCTCAACCTTGTTTCCTCAGCCTTACATAAGTCTCCTTTTTCCTCTTAACAAGACATTCAACCTCTCTTGTCAACCATGGTTCCCTCAATCGACCATCTCTTCCCTGCCTGACAGGGACATACATATCAAGGACACGTAGTACCTGTTCCTTGAACAAGTTCCACATTTCACTTGTGTCCTTCCCTGACAGCCTATGTTCCCAACTTATGCACTTGAATTCTTGTTTGACAACATCGTATTTACCCTTCCCCCAATTGTAAAACTTGCCATGTTGTACGCACCTATCCCTCCCCATTACTAAAGTGAAAGTCACAGAATTGTGGTCACTATCTCCAAAATGCTCCCCCACTAACCAATCTCTCACTTGCTCTGGTTCATTACCAAGTACGAAATCCAATATTGCCCCTCCTCTGGTCGGACAATCTACATATTGTGTTAGAAAAGCTTCCTGGACACACTGCACAAACACCACCCCATCCAAACCGTTTGACCTAAAGAGTTTCCACAAAATGTTTGGGAAGTTGAAGTCACCCATGACTACTACCCTGTGACTTCTGCACCTTTCCAAAATCTGTTTCCCAATCTGTTCCTCCACATCTCTGCTACTATTGGGGGGCCTATAGAAAACTCCTAACAAGGTGACTGCTCCTTTCCTATTTCTGACTTCAACCCATGCTACCTCAGTAGGCTGATACTCCTCGAACTGCCTTTCTGCAGCTGTTATACTATCTCTAATTAAAAATGCCACCCCCACCCCCACCTCTTTTACAACCCTCCCTAATCTTATTGAAACATCTATAACCAGGGACCTCCAACAACCATTTACGCCCCTCTTCTATCCAAGTTTCTGTGATGGCCACCACATCGTAGTCCCTAGTACCGATCCATGCCATAAGTTCACCCACCTTATTCCTGATGCTTCTTGCGTTGAAGTATACACACTTCAACCCATCTCCGTGCCTGCAAGTACTCTCCTTTGTCAGTGTTCCCTTCCCCACTGCCTCATTACACGCTTTGGCGTCCTGAATATCGGCTACCTTAGTTGCTGGACTACAAATCCGGTTGTCATTCCCCTGCCAAATTAGTTTAAACCCTCCCGAAGAGTACTAGAAAATCTCCCTCCCAGGATATTAGTGCCCCTCTGGTTCAGATGCAACCCGTCCTGCTTGTACCGGTCCCACCTTCCCCAGAATGCGCTCCAATTATCCAAATACCTGAAGCCCTCCCTCCTACACCATTCCTGCAGCCACGTGTTCAGCTGCACCCTCTCCCTGTTCCTAGCCTCGCTATCACGTGGCACCGGTAACAAACCAGAGATGACAACTCTGTCTGTCCTGGCTTTTAACTTCCACCCTAACTCCCTAAACTCATTTATTGCCTCCACACCCCTTTTCCTACCTATGTCGTTGGTATCAATGTGCACCAGGACTTCTGGCTGCTCCCCCTCCCCCTTAAGGATCCTGAAGACACGATCCGAGACATCCCTGGCCCTGGTACCCGGGAGGCAACATACCTTCCGGGAGTCTCGCTCGCGACCACAGAATCTCCTATCTATTCCCCTAACCATTGAATGTCCTACAACTATTGCTTTTCTATTCTCCCCCTTCCCTTCTGAGCCCCAGAGCCAGACTCAGTGCCAGAGACTTGGCCGCTAGGGCCTTCCCCCGGTTGGTCATCCCCGCCAACAGCGTCCAAAACGGTATACTTGTTTTGAAGGGGAACGGCCACGAGGGATCCCTGCACTGTCTGCCTTTTTTTTCTTTCCCCTGAACATAACCCAGCTATTCTTGTCCCGTACATTGGGTGTGGTTACCTCCATGTAACTCTTCTCTATCACCCCCTCTGCCTCTCGGATGATCCGAAGTTCATCCAGCTTCAGCTCCAGTTCCCTAACACGGTCTTTGAGGAGCTGGAGTTGGGTGCACTTCCCGCAGGTATAGTCAGCAGGGACACCGGTGGTATCTCTCACCACCCACATCCTACAGGAGGAGCATGCAACTGGCCTAGCCTCCATCCCCTCTTACCTTACAGAATATAGCTGCCCTGTGGACCAACTGGATCTCCGCCCTCCGACTCCCAGTCAGCTGCACTCTCTGTAAACTCCTGGCTCTCTTCTAACTCTTTGTGGAAATGTAGGAAAGAAAATGAAAGGAGCACCTTACTCCCTCCTCACCTAACTCCCTCAGTCACCAAACTCTCACTCTAGCACTCAAATGCACCAAATTCAGCACTCACTCAGTCACCAAACTCTCACTATAGCACTCAGATGCACCAAATTCAGCACTCAGTGCAAACAAAGTCTGCACTGTAGGGGATCACTTTTTGATTCTGTGGAATTCGCTACCCCAGAGTGCGGTGGATGCAGGTACAGTGAATAAATTTAAGGAGGAGGTAGAGAGATTTTTGTTGGTATTGAGTGGAAGGGTTATGGAGAACGTATGGAGTTGAGGCCAGTATGGGATCAGCCAAGATCTCATGGATGGTGTTAGGCTCAGGAGGCTAAATTGCCTTCTCCCGCTCCTAGATGATGTGTTATAGTAAGGACGTATTCTAACTGAGATCAATCGCCCTCTTCATCTGTAACATTGTAGGTAACAGATGAGGAACACATCAACCGTGATAGAATGGCGGGGCAGACTCAATGGGTCTAATGGCTTAATTCTGCTCCTATATTTTATGAACTTATCTTTTGCGCGACTTCGTGAGTTTCAAACTGAGGGGAAGGAACATTTTCCAACTCAGAATTTATGCGCAATTAGGGCAGGGAGTGAAAAGTAACTTTCTCAGCTTTTTATTATTTGGTTTCACCATGGACAGTGTTCGACTATTCACCGCCCGCCAAGCCCTGAAACAAAAGCTAAAACTCACAGCCTTTTTTCTATATCCTCATGAAGTGGACGAAACAGAGATACAACAGACACGTTACAGACAAGAATGGGATTTGATTCCACGTGTGCAGAGTACAATGGATTATTGTGCCTGACCTTAACCACGTGGTACAACCCCTTTACTTCATGTAACTTTAATATCTGATCTTGTCACAGATAAGTAGCCGAAGCACCCCACCAATGTACAATCAGGAGGACGTTCATCCACGAGAGGTGGCAGAAGGTAATAATGGGAGAAGTGAACCCGGTAACCTCGACTGCACAGTGGGTAGCCGAAGAAGAATTGGTGGCAATGTGGGGTTAAGCCCCAAACACGTCTGCCTCCGTTCGTGCCTCCGTTCGTCCCTCCTCTAACCCAACTCGATGCAAGTGGCCTGACAACTTGGAATATTTTGTCACATCAGTGATTGCAGATCCATCGTGTAAAATGAATCCCACTTCCGAGAAACAACGGGCGAAAAATCGACGAGGATGGGATTCGAACCCACGTGTGCAGAACACAATGGATTAGCAGTCCATCGCCTTAACCACTCGGCCACCTCGTCGCACAAATTTTTGTGTCAATACGTCTTAATTCGTTTTGCACCCATGAACTGATGGAAATTATTTGCCTCTTTCTCTTCAACCAGGTGTTCAACAGGGGTAAATGGAGCGATGGTGGTATAGTGGTGAGCATCACTGCTTTTGAGACCGTTGACTCCGGTTCGATTCCCGGCCATCGCAGTAATAGTTGAATCGGATGTTTTTGCGCGACATCCTGAGTTTCAAATTGAGGAAGACTGGTCAACTGTTTCTCATTCA
Organism: Scyliorhinus torazame; assembly: GCF_047496885.1. Classification (NCBI taxonomy): domain Eukaryota; kingdom Metazoa; phylum Chordata; class Chondrichthyes; order Carcharhiniformes; family Scyliorhinidae; genus Scyliorhinus; species Scyliorhinus torazame. The sequence goes on from NW_027308212.1 coordinate 36,397, forward strand.
GAATTTATACGGATTATCTAAGTGAGGTGTTTAAGATGCGAAAAAGTGTAGATATTGTAGGCGTGGTGTTGATGTTACCTGTTGTGGGTCAGTCTAAAACGAGAGGTCATCATCTTAGAATATGAGGCTGCAAATTTACAAAAGATTTAAAGAAAAACTACTTCTCCCAAAGGGTTTTAATTCTGTGGAATTCACTTCCTGAGAGTGTGGTGGATGCAGGGACAGTGAGAAAGTTAAGGAGGACTTAGAGAGACTTTTATTGGTAATGAGTTGAAGGGTTCTGGAGAACGGGCAGGACGGTGGCGTTGAGGCCATTATGTTTGATCAGGCAAGATCACATGGAAGGTTTTACGCCCAAGAGGCTAAATTGCATATCCCAGCTCCAATGTTATGTGTTCTCGGGAGGAGGTGTTCTGGCTGATATCTCAATCGATCTCTTGTTCCGTAACATTTCAGGTAGCAGATGATGAACACTTCAGTCATGATCGAATGGCGGGCAGACTCGATGGGTCGAATGGCGTAACACTGCTCACATATCTGAAGAATCTATCGTTTGCGCGGCTTCATGACTTTCTAACTGAGGGAAAGAAATTGTTTCCAACTCAGAATTTGTGCGCAATTATGGGGGGAAGTGAATTAAGTAACTTTCTCGTCATTTTCTAAAGTGGTTTCAATATGGAAAGTGTTCGATTATTCACAACCCCAAGTCCCAAACACTAAAAATCACAGCATTTTTCCGTCACCCTCATGAAGTGGATCAAACAGAGACACAACAGGTACGTTACAGACGAGGATTGGATTCGAACTCAAGTGCGCAGAGCACAAAGGTTTCTTGTTCATCCCCTTAACCACGTGGTACAACTCCTTACTTCATGGAACTTTAATGTCTGACCTTCTCACAGACAAGTGACCGAAGCAACCCTCCAGTGCACAAACAGGAGGATGTTCATCCAGGAGAGGTGGCAGAAGGTAATTATGGGAGAAGTCAACCCGGTATCCTCGACTGTACTGTGGATAGCCGAAGAAGAACTGGTGTCAAATAGAGGTTAAGCCCCAAACCCGTCTGCCTTCGTTCCTCCGTCCTCTAACCCAACTCGCTGCAATCTGGCCTGACAACTTGGAATAGATTGTCACATCAGTGATTGCAGATCCATCTAGGAAAAATAAGGCCCACGTCCGAGAAAAGTCGATTTAAAATCAACGAGAATGGAATTCGAACACATGTATGTAGAGTACAATGGATTAGTAGTCCATCGCCTTAACCACTCGGCCACCTCGTCCCACAACTGCACATGTCAACAGGTTTTAATTCGTTTTGCATCCATGAACTGATGGAATGTATCTGCTTCCTTCTATTCACCTGGTGTTCAAAATTGGAAATGCAGCGATGGTGGGAGAGTGGTGAGCAAAGTTTTCTTCCAAGCAGTTGTTCCAGTTCGATTCCCGGTCATCGATCTAATAGTTGAATCGGATGTTATTGTGCGACATCGTGAGTTTTAAACTGAGGAAGACTGGTCCACAGTTTCTCACTCAGAATGTATGCGTAATTATCTAATTGAGATGTTCAAGGTACCAAAGGTATGTAAAAAGTTGACGTGGAGCTGTTGCTTCCTCTTGTGGGGCATTCTAAAACGAGAGGTCATGCTCTTAGAATAACAGATAGCAATTTTAAAAAAGAATTGAGGAAAAACTACTTATCCCAAAGGGTTTATGATTCCGTGGAATTCGGTACCCCAGATTGCGTTGGATGGAGGGAGAGTGAGTAAGTTTAAGGAGGAGGTAGAGAGATTTTATTGGTAAGGAGTTCAAGGGATACGGAGAACGGGAAGACGGTGGAGTTGAGGCCAGGCTGGGATCAGCCAACATCACATGGAAGGTGTTCGGCTCAGGAGGCTAAATTGCCTACCCCCGCTCCGAGGTCATGCGTTCTAGGGTGAAAGTGTTCCTGCTGATAACGCAATCGACCTCTTCGTCTGTAACATTGTAGGTCGCAGATGGGGAATATATCAGCCATAATAGAATGGCTGGGCAGACTCGATGGGTCTAATGGCTGAAGTCTGCTTCTTTATTTTATGAACTTACTTTTTGCGCGACTTTGTGAGTTTCAAACTGAGAGGACGGAACTGTTTCTAACTCAGAATTTATACGCAATAAGGTCAGGGAGTGAAATAAGTAGCTTTCTAACCTTTTTATAATGTGGTTTCAACATGGACAGTGTTCGTCGAATTCACCACCCGCCAAGCCCGTGAACCAAAGCAAAAAATCACAGCATTTGTACTTCATGCTCATGAAGTGGACCAAACAGAGACACAACAGACACATTACAGACGAGGATGGGATTTGAATCCACGTGTGCAGAGTACAATGGATTATTGTGCGTCTCCTTAACCACATGATACAACTCATTTACTTCAATGGAATTTTAATATGCGATCTTATTACAGGCAAGTAGCCAAAGAACCCCACCAGTCTACAAACAGGATGAGGTTCATCCTGGAGAGGTGGGTGAGGAGAATTATGGGAGACGTCATCCCGGTAACCTCAACTGTACTGTGGGTAGCCGAAGAACTCGTGTCACGGTGCGGTTCCATTGACAACGTATCCAGAGGCACATATAGTGACGAAGACTGACAGGTTCAGAATGTCTCTTACACTATCACACATTACCCGAGAGTGACAGGAATCCCCCATTTACAAACGGGACCAGAGAAGGGCAGAGAGAATGCACGTCACTCCCACATACAACATGTTGACGGATTCAACACAACCAAAATATAAGAAAAGATCATCACCACATATTATCTTCTTCGAAATCCCGCCGTACCAACTTTAATATAATAAAAACAATTTTTATCAGTTGTGTCTCACTCTAATCTGTGAACTTCGCTCTACCACAGTGTGTTGACATCTACTGGCCACGACACAGAACCGCAACAGAGCGCGGGAGATTCACATGAACTGTCGGTGATAGAATGTGATCGGGTGGACGGAGAGGTGTTAGAAGTATGTAAAATTTAAACAATCTATATTCATGCATTTCCCAATGGAATTGGTGGAATTTGGAAGTGTTTATCTTGAGGATCAATTGAGCAGAGACTTTAAAGCATTTTATCTGTGGTTCCCTCTGTGTGAGCTATGCAACATTGTACTGTGTCATGCTGTCTCCTTCATTCCTGGGACGAGACTGCAAGAAGGATTCTGAAAGGTATTTGCTGCAAAGCAAACAGGAACGTGCGTGATGTTTACTTTTGCTGTGAGGTAGAATGTAAATAGCAGAGAATAGCCTCGATTCCTCGACCTCGGGCTAATGGCCCAGCACGCTTCCGCTGCGGCACTCTGCTCCTTAAACCAGGAGCTACAACATTACTGCCTGGCTGTAGCCACACATCTATTCACTTCCACATTTGTTCTTTCAACAAGAATACACGTTTGAGCACACTGATTCTGGTCAGCATAGTTCAGATAATTTACTTTCGTGCTGAACGGTTGTTCTGTGAAGGGGATGTGATTTATTCTGTGACGTTGTTCTGATGAGAAACTGGGGAATGACTGGAATCATCTTCATAGAAGGAAGTTCGGGACGGCAGTTTCACCTCTCTGGGAACATTGATCACGCTCTTACGCTTTGCTTCAAGTCCGACCCCAGAGAAGACAACTACGAGCAAAGTGGCGCAGCGGACGTGTGCTGGATCCCTAACCCAGAGGTCGATGGATCTAAACCAGCCTCTGCTATTTATATTCTCACTCACACGAAACGGAAACAAGTTGCTCTCTGTCAGCAGCACATCTGCCTTTTTCTTTATTAGTATCAAAGTTTTGCTTTCAGTTTCATCCGCTCTTTGGCACCGGTTCTTCAGCTACCCACAGTACAGTCGAGGAGACTAAGTTGAGTTCTCCCAGAACATTCTTCTGGCTCCTCAAGTGGATGAACGTTCACCTGATTGGACACTGGAGGGGTTCTTCGGCTACTTGTCCGTGAAAGCAGTACCGGAAGCAGCTGTGGAGAGAGATTGCAGTCGCCAGAATGCAACTCTCCATTTGTACACTTCACGTCGCTCAGATCTTAGACTCTCAATAGCTTCGTGTGAGGAAGAGGTAGAGCGGGAATTCGGTTCTTGTTGATTGGAGCAAACTGTTCAATGCAGCGATGAGAAGCTCCTTCACCCCCAGCGGGTTGGATAAGGATGGCACTCAGATAAGGGCTCTGGCTAGGGATTAAAAGTAGGGAAAGCATCTATTGTTTGAAATGAAATGACGATGAAGATAGAATTTATGTCGATTTGCGAGTGGATCTTAGTTTGGACGACAGCCGAGTGGTCTAAGTTGCTGCGTTGAGATCGAAATCTCTACAAGAGGCGTGGGTTCGACTCCCACAACTGATATTGCCTTTTTTCTCCATGAGGTTAAATTTCTCCAGCAAGATTTTCAACATCAGGAAGATCCAATACCTCCCTTTCAGTGGAAAAGCGTTGGTCTCAGGACATGAGATTCTTGTTTAAATACGCACAGCAAGACCACACAGGCAAAAGCGCAGTTAATGCCTCGATAATCTGCTTCAGTGACTCTGGTTGAGGAATTAATATTGAGCACAGGACTCCGGGTAAAATTCGTCTTATCTTCTTGTAAATAGTCTGGCTGGTTGGAGTGATTACATCCGTCTGAGAGGGGAAGTTGGAAACTCGGTTTCTATTGTGATTTACTGCTGGATAAAACTTTATTTCCTTATTGGCCCCCTGTGAGGTATTACTGGATATCGTTATTTCTCTATATTGCCCCTCTGTTGGGTACTATTGGATAACGTTTCCAGTCCAGCTTTGACAAATGGTCACCTGGACTCGAAACGTTTGCTCTTTCCTCTCCCTACAGATGCTGTCAGATCTGCTGAGACTTTAAGGCATTTTCTCTGTGGTTCCCTATGTGTGAGCTTTACAATGTTGTACTGCGTCATGCTGTCTCCTTCATTCTTGGGACTAATGTCGGGATGAGACTGCAAGAATGTTTATGATAGGTATTTGCTGCAAAGCAAACAGGAACGTGTGTTATGTTTTCTTTTTGTGTCAGGGAGAATGTAAATAGCAGAGAACTACCTCGATTCCTCGACCTCGGGCTAATGGCCCAGCACGCTTCCGCTGCGGCACTCTGCTCCTTAAACCAGGAGCTACGATTTTACTGCCCTGCGGTAGCCACACAGCTATTCACTTCCTCATTTTTTTTCTTTCAACTAGAACACACGTTTGAGCACAGTAATTCTGGTCAGCATATTTCAGATAATTTACTTGCGTTCTGAATGTTGTTCTGTGAAGGTGATGTGATTTCTTGTGTGACGTTGTTCTGATGATAAAGTGGGGAGTGACTGGAATCACCTTCATAGAATGAAGTTCGGGGCGGCAGTTTCACCTCTCTGGGAACATTGATCACGCTGTTATTGATTTCTTCAAACATTGCCTCAAGTCCGACCCCGGACAGAGTCAACCACGAGCAGCGTGGAGCAGCGGCCCATAACCCAGTGGTCGATGGATCGAAACCACTCTCTGCTATATATATTCTCAATCACACCAAACGAAAACAAGTCGCTATTTGTCAGCAGCACATCTACCTTTTTCTTTATTAGTATCAACGTTTTGCTTACAGTCTGATCCGCTCTTTGACACCTGTTCTTCAGCTACCCACAGTATAGTCGAGGTGACAAAGTTGACTTCTCCCAGAACACTCTTCTGGCGCCTCTCCTGGATGAACGTTCTCCTGTTTGGAAAAAGGAGGGATTCTTCGGCTACTTGTCTGTGAAAGCAGCACCGGGAGCAGCTGTGGAGAGAGAATGCAGTCGTCAGGATGCAACTCTCCAATTGGATACTTCACGTCGCTCAGATCTTAGGCTTTCAATATCTTCGAGTGAGGAACAGGTAGAGCGGGAATTCGTTCCTGGTTGATTGGAGCAAACTGATCAATGCAGCAATGAGGAGCTCCTTAACCCTCAGCGGCCTGGACAAGGATGACACTCAGATACAGGACTCTGGCTGGTGTTCAAAAGGAGGATAAGCATATCTTGTTTGAAATGGAATGACGATGAAGATAGAATTTGAGTCGATGTGTGCACGGATCTTAGTTTCGGCGACAACGCATCAGGGTGACCGAGCGGTCAAAGGTTCAGGTCGCAGTCTCTTCTGGAAGCGTGGGTGCGAATCCCACTCCTGATATTGACCTTTCCCACACGAGGTTAATTTTCTCCAGCGAGATTTTCAACCTCACGAATGTCCAATACCTTCCTTTCAATGGAAAAGCGTTGGTCTCAGGACATGAGATTCCCGCTTAAATACGCACAGCAAGACCACACAGGCAAAAGCGCAGTTAATGACTCGATAATCTGCTTCAGTGACTTTGGTTGAGGAATTAATATTGATCCCAGGACTCCGGGTAAAATTCGTCTTCTCTTGGAAATAGTCAGGCAGGTTCGATTGTTCACATCCGCCCGAGAGGGGAAGATGGGAACTTAGTTTCTATTGTGATTTATCGCTCGATAAAGCTTTAGTTCCTTATATGCCCCATGTGAGTTATTAGTGGATATCGTTATATATCTATATTGCCCCTTTGTGGGGTACTACTGGATATCGTATCCGGTCCAGCTTTGACAAAGTGTCATCTGGACTCGAAACGTTAACTCTTTTCTCTCCCTACAGATCTGGTCAGTCTTGCTGAGACTTTAAAGCATTTTCTCTGTGGTTCCCTCTGTGTGAGCTTTACAATGTTGTAATGTGTCACGCTGTCTGCTTTATCCTGGGTTTAATGTCGGGATGAGACTGCAAGAAAGTTTCTGATAGGTATTTGCTGCAAAGCAAACAGGAACGTGCGTTATTTTTACTTTTCGTGTCAGGGAGGATGTAAATAGCAGAGAATAGCCTCGATTCCTCGACCTCGGGCTAATGACCCAACACGCATCCGCTGCGGCACTCTGCTCCTTAAACCAGGAGCGACAACATTACTGCCCTGCGGTAGCCACACAGCTATTCACTTCCTCATTTTTTCTTTCAACAAGAACACACGTTTGAGCACACTGATTCTGGTCAGCATAGTTCAGATAATTTACTTTCGTGCTGAATGGTTATTCTGTGAAGGGGATGTGATTTCTTCTGTGACGTTGTTCTGATGGGAAAGTGGGGAGTGACTGGAATCACCTTCATAAAATGAAGTTCGGGGCGGCAGTTTCATCTCTCCGGGAACATTGATTACTCTGTTACTGATTTCTTCAAGCTTTGCCTGTATTTATAGAACGAATACACAAACAATGAAGCGGGAGAATGTATTAAATCAGAGATTGGATATTCTTGTAACCAATACGGCTGTAATGGGAATCCTTCATTTTCCGATAAATCGGGATGAACAGATCGCTCAGTCAGAAATCAGATATCTGGGGATTTAAATGTGATTACTACAGTGATAATATTAACCATGTTAATGTTATTTTGCTCCAATTGAAACGTATCACGAATACCTCGTTAACTTGTTGCACAACTTGTTTCAGCCAGGAGATGGCAGCAGTGCGCAATAGTTTCGGTCTCCTGATTGTGTCCACAGATCTCGATAGGAATGGAGCTGCTGCTTCCCGGGGAGCTGCCAAGCAAGAGGCACAGATACTGACCAACTGCACCCGCTCCAAATAGATTCCCCAAATTACTGAACAAAACAAAAACAAGCACAAATCATATTTTAAGAAACTATGACAGTGACTCTGAAAACAATACACCATCACCTCTGAAAGAATCGATTTGCTGGAACTAATTAAAGATGAACCGTTTCAATATCAGCCGTAATTCCTTACCAGTTCTCAGACAGGCACCGACTAGTTAGAAGTTTGCTTCACTTTTCAAGGTCTGGCTCAATAAAATCAATCACAGGCCCATGATCTGCTTTCCTCCTGTTCTCAGACACATCCACTTTGTACAAGGGCGCACTAACTGGTTTTCAGAGTCAGAGTCAGACTGCAGTCACTTCCTTCTCCCTCGATCCCTTTATCCCAGAACCACCTCACAACCAGGAATGGAACTTCTCACAGAGCCAAGAATGGAATAGTATGTCGATTCTTCCACTGATTCAGGACCGCCCATCGCCAGGATGTATTCGTCCAAAAGAGTTGGGATGAAATAGGGCTGTGTTTCACTGTATCCAATCAGTCCCCGGAGAAGCACAAAAACAGTGAGTGAGGGAGAGAGAAAGAAACAAAGAAACAGATAGAGAGATAAAATATGTTCCATTTCTAACACGATCTTTTTACCCAAAAAAACATTCAGCTGAATGAAACCGAACCACGTTTCCATTCGCTGCCGTTGCTGCTTCTCCTTCCGAACGTTGCAGGAAACGTTATTATTTATTGATTGTTGTTTTGAGTGCGAGGTTTTTTACATTTCGTTCAGTTTCCAAAACAGATGCTGAACATCTGACTGACTCAAACCGTTCATTTACAAACATTCCAATTCATTCTCGAGTCAGTGGCTTGCGCGGGGAGTTCAGCAAACACTTCGAAACACAGTCGCTGCGAGCAGAGTTCGAACCAGCGTGGGGAAGCCCCACGGGATTTCAAGTCTAACGCCTTTACCACTCAGCCATCGCAGCTGTGTCTAGTGTGCCATTCATTAGTAATTTGGTCGATAGAATACATTCTAAAACCAGCCTGGAATCACTCCAGGAAGTTATTGCATTCAAACGATCAACGGGGCCCCGGTGTTTATGTGAGGAGGGGTTGAATCTTCGTGGAAAATGACCATTGGATTTGGAGAGAGGCCTTGAGAGACTCGAAAACCTCAGCTCCCTAAACGCACAATTCCACCGATTAAATAGATTGTGGAACAACATCAGTTACATTGGAAATATATTAGAAATTCAAATGGAACAGGACCACACTTTACAGTCTGGAAGAAAATTTAAATGATGAAATCTAGAAATTACAGCACAGAAGGAGGCCTCTGCAGGCCGAACGGTCACCTGATGACGCAACTAAAATGGTCACGTGTCGGGATTTCGGCAGTTCCCCGGATCGCGGTCAGAGCACAAGCCAGGAGGTGCTGCTCAATTATTAAGTCAGTTATTTTTTATTACATGTCATTGGTCGTCAGTCATTGAGAGACCAGCATTCCTACATGGTATCAGGAGTGGGCAGAACGTCTTCACCGCATCAACATGCTTGTATCACAGAATCGTAGAATATCCAGCTCAGAAGTAGGCCATTCGGCCCAACAAGTCAGCACTGACCTTCCGAATGAGCACCGCAGCAACTCTCTTCAAGAAGAGGTTTAATAGACAGTGCACCAGCAGCCCGGCTAGCTCAGTCGGTAGAGCATGGGACTCTTAATCCCAGGGTCGTGGGTTCGAGCCCCACGTTGGGCGCTTTCTTGTTATTATCTGAAAATATTGATGCTGAATGAACTGTCTTCATAACAGGAACACAAGGTTATGTCCCTTGACTGGGAATCCAGAGGTCTCAAGGAACCTCGTGACAAAATTTAATAAATATGTAATTAAAATTTCGTCTCAGAAACGGCGCAGAAAGGTTCTGCTTCCGACGGATCTTACTTCCACAACTGGGAACACATTACACAACAGATAATGATTTGACACAACTACAGTGAAGATCTGTCACCGGCAGTGTCACGGTTCCATGGCAGAGAGCACGGCTACACAGCAGAGAGCTCAGTTACACAGCAAGATATAATGTTACAAACAAGGTCTCTCTGTGCGCAGCAGAAAACACATTTTCCTAAAAAAAAACAGTTTCTCCATCTCGGCACCTTTTCTGTGTGTCATTGTATGTGTGTCCTGATAGTCTCTTCCTGATTTTTTGTGTATCTTTCTCTGTCTGTTACAGCAGTCCTGCTGTTACGTATTAATCTCACTTTTCCCAAACAGTAATTGTGATTGATAGATAAAGAAACATTTCCAAACTGACATTCAGTACCAATGTCTGATAGAGACTGAAACCCACCCTCACATACAGTCCAGACATTGACTCATAATGAAGGAATCCTGCTCTCACAAACTATTGAGACTGAGGTGCAGAGTGTTCCCTCCACTCGCGAATACTACCTGTGATTTACAGAGACAGAACAGATCTCAGTCAGGTGAGTAGCAGAGTTTGATGGGTACAACATGTATTCCACAATCACCTTCTCTGCGCCAGATAATCAGATGCAGACGACATGCGGCGTCTGTGTTGGTTTAACAAGGGTTTTACCCAAGAACAGGAACAGATTTACACAATATCAGGGTATAAAACGTAGGAGCAGAAGTAGGCCATTCAGCCCATCGAATATGCTCCGCATTTCAATGAGATCATGCTTGATCTGATATATGACGTGTTATGGCCTTATACGGTGGCATATTATCACAGTGGTTACCTCACAGAGCCAGCGATCCGGGTTCAATTCCAGCTTTTGGTCACTGACTGTGTGGAGTTTGCACTTTCTCCCCGTGTCTGTGTGGGTTCCCTCCGGGTGCTGCGATTTCCTCGCACAGTCCAAATGTGTGCGGGTTAGGTGGAGTGTCCATGCTAAATTGCCCCTTAGTGTTCAGAAGATTGGGTGGTGTTACAGGGATGTGATGGGGACACAGAGGCTCTTTCAGAATATCGTTGCCGAGTCCATTGGAAGAATGGCCTCCTTTTACATTTTAATGATCTCATGATAACTTTCCCGGCATTTTATCTCTAGATTTCACGATGAACCTTTAAAACCAGCAATCCCACCAAGCCTCAGGTAGCGGTAACTCCTCAATGGTCGTTAATTTCCCGGCTGTCAGTCATTTGGCCAGTCTTGAGTGAAGTCACATCCTGCAAATGACATACATTGATCCAGTTCTAAAATAAATTAAGTCGCTTTCGTCCCTGATGACCATAGGCCCTTTGAGTCTAAGATCTGACTGGTGGTGATTTAACCTAAGGATCACCATACTTCAGGCGAGGATCAATAATAATAATACTAATAATCTCTTATTGTCACAAGTAGGCTTCAATCAAGTTACTGTGAAAAGCCCGGAGTCGCCACATTCCGGCGCCGGTTCGGGGAGGCTGGAACGGGAATTGTGAGATGGCGGGGTTTTCATGTTTCAAGTCGAGTATAACCGTGTGATCTCTATCTAATTAATTTGGTTTTGCTTCTGCTAATCTTGTCTCACAGTGAGGCAAACCTCACTGATTTGATAGACGAGTGATCGTTCTTCAGTCTTGTCATTGTCGGACCCGCTGAATATGGAGGCATATCCTGTGTGGCAGGATTAAGCTCCAACTCAAGCTATAAGTTTGTGGATGATACCACTGCGGTAGGTCGTATCGCAAACAATGACGAATCAGATGCAGGAGGTAGATAAATCACATGGTTGCATAGTTCACTGTCATGTGAGTGTACATTTAAGACATGTAAGTTTAAGCAATGCACATTTAAGAAAACAGTGATGTCAGAGAGTGGGTGGAGCTGGGCTTTAGGTCAGCCATTTTGCAGATTTTTACTTTCAGTTTAAAAAGCAGTTTGTGTGTGTCTGTGTGTTTCCAGAGAGGTGCAAGTTTGAAAAGAGATTGGGAGTGTCTTCGTTTGCAGGGTGCTGGATCTCTGACATAAAAGACTATCTCTGGATCATTTGGGTGATTTAAACTGATAATTGTAAAGCCTTCAACCTGATGTGATTCTGTTTAAAGGTGTTAAGTATCTTGGAAGTTTGAAGGAACATTTTAAGGAATTGTTTCTGTTGCGATATTTTCTGAGTTATCTTTGAAGTAAGGGGCGTTAAGAGATCGAATGTATTTAAGATGTTAAGTTGAGTTCATGGAATAAACAGTGCTTTGTGTTTAAAAGCCCACGAGTCCATAATTGTATAATAATAATACACCAAGGGAAAAAGCCGTGTGCCAGGAAAAGCAACAAATCCATTAAAGGGAGAGGTTGGTTGAACTCCATGATACATTTTGGGGTTCTGAAAACGCCTCACCCATAGAAATTGGGGGCCCGTCCGGGATAAAAGTCTATCTATTGGATTGGCTTTTGTGAACTTAAAGACAGTGAAGGATTGTTCCTTTTCCGGTGTGGTATTTTAGTTTACGTGGGGAGAGTGTTGTGAACAATGGTTCTTTCAGAGGCTCAGAAGTTTTTGTGGGTGGAGAATGTCACACGAAGTACTTTACGGGCAGAAACGAACAGCAGACTGTTAGATTTGGCAAGAACATTGCAGTTAACCTTACCTGACAAAATGCGAAAAGATGAAGTAATTATGGCGGTGGTTAAGCATTTAAATTTGCATGCGATAGAGTTTGACTCATTGGAAATGGCAAAAATTCAGTTGCAAATTAAACAAATGGAACATGAGAAAGAATGAAAGCGGCTTGAATATGAGAGGGAGAGAGAGGAAAAAGAAAGAGAAAGAGAGAGAGAGAGGAAAAAGAAAAGGAGAGAGCAGAAAGGCGAAAAGAAAGAATAGTCCTAGCAGAACAAAAAGAAAAAGAAATGGAAATACAGAGGAGGGAAAAAGATAAAGAGAGCGAGTTTGAACTTCAGAAAATGGCCATGAAACATGACAATCAGTTAACATTGGCAGACGTAAAGGGAAACGTACAGCTGGATGATAGTGATGAGGATAGTGTGAAAGCGCGTCATAGTCGAAGGCTTGGTGGGAAACTATTTAAATATGTCCAAGCACTGCCACGGTTTGACGAGAAGGAAGTGGAAGCCTTTTTCATTTCATTTCAGAAGGTAGCTAAACAAATGAAATGGCCACAGGACATGTGGGCGTTACTGATTCAAAAAAAGCTGGTAGGTAGAGATAGTGAAGTGTTTGCATCACGACCGGAGGTGGAATCTGGAACGTATGAGCAGGTGAAGAAACCCATCTTAAGTGCATCTGAGCGAGTGCCTGAAGCTTATAGACTAAGGTTTAGAAATTTAAGGAAAGAATTTGGTCAAACATACATGGAGTTTGAAAGGCTGAAACAGAGTAATTTTGATCGGTGGATAAGGGCTTTGAAAATAGACCAAATGTATTAAGTTCTCAGAAAATTATACTTTTGGAGGAGTTTAAAAATTCAATTCCTGATGTAGTGAGAACTCATGTGGAAGAACAGAAGGTTAGAGCTGCGAAATTAGTATCGGAAATGGCAGATGATTATGAATACGTTCATAAATCAAAGATTGTTTTCCGACATCAGTTTCAGCCGATGAGGGATAGAAACTGGGGACATGAGAAATACTCAAGTGGTAAAGGTAAAGGTGATATGATGGGAGACAATAAAGGGAGTGTACCTCTGATTAAAAAAGAAATCCAGGAGGGTGGAAAAGAAATGAAAAGTTTCAAATGTTTTCACTGTAATAAACTAGGCCATTAAAGTCACAGTGTTGGTGGTTGAAGACAAGCACTGAGAAGGGTGATGTGGTAAAACAGGATAAGACGGTGGGGTTTGTAAGAGTGGTAAAGGAAATCCCGAGGGACGCGAAGGAGGTGCAAACAATTGTACAGCCTGTTCAAGAAGTAATTGTTAAGAAGGTGCCAGATGTATTTAAAGAATTTACTTGTGTGGGTAGAATTTACTTATGTGTATCAAGAGGAGCAGGTGAAGAAGTCACAATGTTTTGAGATACAGTGGCTAGTCAATCTTTAATGGTAAAAATGAGGAATTATGTAGTTTGGGAAGAATGTTGCCAGAAAAGGTGGTGATATGTGGAATTCAGGGTGAGAGGAGTCGCGTTCCATTGTATAAGGTGAGGTTGGAAAGTCCAGTGAAGAATGGTGAAGAGGTAGTAGGAGTAATAGATAAACTATCTTGTCCAGGAATACAGTTTATCTTGGGTAATGATATACCTGCATCGCAGGTGGGAGTGATGCCTACTGTGGTTGATAAACCAGTGGAAAATCAGTCAACTGAAGTGTTGAAGGACGAATATCCTGGGATTTTTCCGGTTTGTGTAGGAACAAGGTCGCAAAGTTACAGGTTAAGACAAGAGGAGAAATCAAAGAGTAAAGGTGAAGTTGAAGTACAATTATCAGCAACAATTTTTGATCAGATGGTTGAAAAAGAACAAGAACAGGTGGAGGATAAGGCGGATATTTTTAGTTCAGGAATATTTGCGGAGTTATAACAGAAAGATGTAGAAATAAAACGGATATATCAGAAAGCATATACGGAAGAGGAATCTGAGAGTATACCAGTGTGTTATTACCGTAAACATGATGGCCTGATGAGAAAATGGAGACCTGTACATATGCAGGCGGATGAAAAGTGGGCAGAAGATCATCAAGTAGAATTGCCGGTAGGGTATAGAAAGGAGGTGTTGCGAGTTGCACATGAGGTAACAGTGGGAGGTCATTTGGGAATAAGGAAAACACAAGCTAAAATCCAGAATTGTTTTACTCGCCTGGAATACATAAAGATGTAGTTAAATTTTATAAATCATGTCGCACATGTCAAGTGATAGAGAAACCTCAAGCAATGATAAAACCAGCGCCCTTAATACCCATTCCAGCATTTAAGGAACCTTTTACAAGGGTCCTAAACGATTGTGTAGGACCGCTTTCTAAAACAAAAAGTGGGAATCAATATCGTTTGACTGTAATGGATGTGTCTAATAGGTTTCCAGAGGCCATTCCAGTACGTAATATTACAGCTAAAAGGATTGTGGAGGAGTTACTTCATTTCTTTACTAGCTATGGACTACCACCAGAAATTCAATCTGATCAAGGAACTAATTTTACTTCAAAGTTATTCAAAGAAGTTATGGATAGCTTAGGAATAAAACAATTTAAATCAACTGCGTCAAATCCAGAATCGCAGGGAGCGTCAGAAAGTTTGCATCAGACATTAAAGCCAATGTTGCGGCCGTATTGTCAAGATTAACCAGAGGATTGGGATAAATGAATCCCATTCGTATTGTTTGCAATTAGGGATGCACCTAATGAGTCTACCAAATTTACTCCTTTAGTCCGCCTAAATTGATTAAGGAAAAATTGGTGGGTGCGAAATCGGAAATTACACTATTGGATTACGTGTCAAATTTTAGGAAACGATTAAATAGAGCAGGTGAATTGGCTAGACAACATTTGAAAGTTGTACAAAATGGAATGAAATGGGTAGCGGACAAGAAATCCAAAGTTCGTAGTTTTGCCAGTGGGGATAAAGTTGGTACCAGTGGTAGGGGAACCTTTAAAAGCTAGGTTTTGTGGACAGTATCAGATTGAAAGGAAATTAAATGAGGTGAATTAAGTGGTAAAAACACCAGATAGAAGGAAGACTCACCGAGTGTGTCATGTGAATATGCTTAAAAGGTACTTTTTGAAAGGGAAGGAGAGAAAAAGGAGGGTTTAATGATTCTAACTCAAAGTGACGAACCAAATCCAGATGACTGTGAATTTGACATCCTCAAATTAAATTGGATAATGAGGATGTTCTTAAAATTTGGTATGAATTGTTAAGTTACCTTCCAGAGGAAAAACGAACTGACCAGAAAGAGTTATTGAAATCACATGGGCAAATTTGTAGTGATAAATTGGGTAGTATTAATATGGCTATACATGTTTTAGATGTAGGAAATGCTGTTCCTATCAAACAATATTCATATAGACTTAATCCTTTAAAATTGGCACAGGTTAACAGAGAGATTGAGGGTTTGCTGAAGAATGGCATAATTGAAGTGGGTAGCAGCCAATGGAGCTCACCCATTGTGATGGTACCGAAACCAGACGGTACCCAACGGTTGTATGTGGACTATAGAAAGGTGAATGCAGTTACAAGAACTGACTCTCACCCTATCCCACGTTTGAATGATTGCATTGAGAAAGTAGGACAATCTGCTTTTATTTCCAACTTCCTGATATGGAAAGAACATTTAAAGCATCGTATGGAGTTCTTCGATCGACTTCAGGTGGCGGGGTTGGTAATGAAACTAGCCGAAAGTGATTTTGCAGGAACCCGAATCACTTTCCTTCAGGAGTTTCTGATACCCTCAAGAGGAAGGGAAATAATGCGATTTCTTAGAATGAGTAGATTTAATCGAACTTTAGTGCAAACGTTTTGTGGCGTGATTACTCCACTGATGGAATTGCTGAAGAAACGTAAAAATATTCAATGGACAGCATACTTTCAACAGGCATTTGACTGCCTGAAAGCTGTGATCACCAATGTTCCTGTATTGGAGAATTGCAAGGGACTTTGTGGTCAGATTGAATTAAAGTATCTGATTCTAAAGAGAAATGCAGAGTAGCAGAGGAATGGATGGATCATTATCATAGAATTTCCAGAGCAGAAGGAGGCCATTCAGCCCATCGAGTCTGCACCGGTTCTTGGAAAGAGCGCCCTACCCAAGGTCAACACCGCCACCCTATCCCCATAACCCAGTAACCCCACGGGCAATTTTGGACACTAAGGGCAATTTATCATGGCCAATCCACCTAACCAGCACATCTTTGGACTGTGGGAGGAAACCGGAGCACCCGGAGGAAACCCACGCACACACGGGGAGGATGTGCATTCTCCGCACAGACAGTGACTCAAGCCAGAATCGAACCTGGAACCCTGGAGCTGTGAAGCAATTGTGCTATCCACAAGGCTACCGTGCTGCCCCCGTGCAGAGATCTCGTGCAGAGATTTTGTTCAAAGAGACTGTCAATCGAGAAGGATTTCGGTTGGAGGAAGAAGAACAAAGAAAAAATGGACTATATTATTATACCTGTTTGCATGTGTTGTTTTTTTTTAAGCGAAAGTGTATATTTACTGTGTATATTTCTGAGTGAATGGTGCAAAAGTGAAAAATGAAACCATCTTGAAATTGAAGTTTTTTTTTCTTGGGTGGAGGTGTCATGTAAGAGTACCTTTAAGACATGGATGTTTGAGCAATGTACCTTTAAGAAAACAGTGATGCCAGAGAGTGGGTGGAGCTGGGCTTTAGGTCAGCCATTTTTCAGGTTTTTACTTTCAGTTTAAAAAGCAGCTTGCGTGTATCTGTGTGTTTCCAGGGAGCTGCAAGTTTGAAAAGAGCTTGGGAGTGTCTGTGTTAGCAGGGAGCTGGATCTCTGACATAAAAGACCATCTTTGGATCATTTGGGTGATTTAAACTGATGATTGTAAAGCCTTTAACCGGATGTGATTCTGTTTCAAGGTGTTAAGTCTCTTGGAAGTTTGAAGGAACAGTTTAAGGAATTATTTACTGTTGCAATATTTTCTGAGTTATCTTTGAAGTAAGCTGTGGTAAGAGATCCAATGTTTATTTAAGATGTTCAGTTGAGTTCATGGAATAAACAATGTTTTGTGTTTGAAAACCCACGTGTCCATAATTGTAATCCCACACCTTGGGAAAAAGCCATGTGCTAGGAAAAGCAACAAATCCATTAAAGGGAGAGATCGGTAGAACTCTCTGATACATTTTGGGGTTCGGAAAACGCCTCGCCCATAACAGTACCTAAAACAGCCTGTCTCTTAATATCGGAAAGACCAAGGAACTGATAATCGACGCCATGAAGCGTTGCACAACACACACACCCGTCTGCATCAATGGGTGCGAAGTGGAGATGGTCGATAGCTTTACATCTCTGGGGGTCGCCATCACCAACAGTCTGTCCTGGTCCACTCACGTTGATGCAACAATCTAGAAAGCCCAACATCGTTTCTACCTCCGAAGGAAGGACAAGAAATTCGTCATGTCTGCTTCGACTCTCACAAACTTGTACAGATGCGCCATAGAGAGCATCCTATCGGGCTGCATCATAGCTTGGTATGGCAACTGCCCGGTCCAACTTCGCAAGAAACTGCAATGTGGTGAACTCAGCCCAACCCATCACACAAGCATGCCACCCGCACAGTGATTATGCCTACAACTCCCGCTGCCTCAGGACAGCAGACAACATTATCAGAAACCCTCCCACCCAGGTTTTGACTTTTTACAGACTATTTCATCAGGCAGAAGACACTGAAGCCTGAAGACCCGCACATCCAGACATAGGAACAGCTTCTTCCCCACAGCTACTAGACTCCTCAAAAACTCTCCCTCGGACTGATCTGTTCCCTGTAAGAACACTATTCACGACGCCCTATGCTGCTCTTGCTCATGGATTTACTTTGTTTGTCCACTTGTTCCGCACTGTAACCAATCACTGTTTGTCGATGTACCACTTGGCAATGCACTGTGTCGATTATTCTTTTTTTGCCCACTCTGTATGTAATGTGTATGTTCCTTGGTAGCAGAAAAATACTTTTCACTGTACTTCAGTACATGTGACAGTAAGTCAAATCAAAGTGGTTCCTCTCTCACTACCCGATCAATTCATCTCAATCAGAACGGGGCAGCACGGTAGCCTTGTGGATAGCACAATTGCTTCACAGCTCCAGGGTCCCAGGTTCGATTCCGGCTTGGGTCACTGTCTGTGCGGAGTCTGCACATCCTCCCCGTGTGTGCGTGGGTTTCCTCCCGGTGCTCCGGTTTCCTCCCACAGTCCAAAGATGTGCGGGTTAGGTGGATTGGCCATGATAAATTGCCCTGAGTGTCCAAAATTGCCCTTAGTGTTGGTTGAGGTTACTGGGTTATGGAGATAGGGTGGCGGTGTTGACCTTGGGTAGGGTGCTCTTTCCAAGAGCCGGTGCAGACTCGATGGGCCGAATGGCCTCCTTCTGCACTGTAAATTCAATGTATGTCTATGTGTAAAAAGAACAAGACTGAATTTTGAATTCTCGCTTTTCCAACACAGCTCGATGCAATCCGGCCTCACAACCTGGAATGGATTTGCACGTCAGTGATTGCAGATCCATCATAGAAAAATGAGTCCCACTTCCGAGAAAACAGCGGATGAAAAATCGACGAGGATGGGATTCGAACGCCGTTACAGAGCGCAATGGACTAGCAGTACATCGCCTTCACCACTCGGCCACCTCAACCGACAAGTGCATGCGTCGAAACGTCTTAATTCGTTTTGCATCCATGAACTGATGGAAAATATCCGCCCAGAGTCCAAAGATGTGCAGGTTCGGTGGATTGGCCATGATAAATTGCTCTTAATGTCCAAAATTGCCCTTAGTGTTGGGTGGGGTTAGTGGGTTATGGGGATAGGGTGACGTTGGGTAGGATGCTCTTTCCAAGAGCCGGTGCAGACTCGAAGGGCCGAATGGCCTCCTTCTGCACTGTAAATTCTATGCTCTTTGACTCCAGCCCCGTGTTCAATGTTGGATATGCAGTGTTTTTCAATAAAATGAATTCCCATCACATTCAGGGACTTTTATGAATGGACTGATGTGAAACACTTCAATATTATTTCCAAGATGTTTCCACACAGTGTGAAAGGCCCCCGCTGAAAGACTGGAATCAACCAGCATTTGACAGCAAAAACAAACGCTCCCGGCTTCACAGAGGAATCCGTCGATCATCGGAACACACATTTCACGATGGACATTTTCTGATCATTCAGTTACAGGTTTCTACTCCTGCCTGGCTTTATTCCCCAGGAAATAGGGATTATATTCTTTCAGCGAGTCGTGAAAGCATACTTGGAGCAGATTAATGATAAATTATTGTGGTACGATGAGACTATTGCTGGTTGAAAGGTAAACTTTCCAGAAAGTTCCTTCATATTGTGGTTGATAGCAAATCGGCACCACATTTAAAACAAAACACAGCTTAACTCGTAAACTTAAATTAAACTAATGAATTAATTAGCGATGGCTGGTCAGGTGATGTGCTTGAGCTGCTTGATGTGGGAGCTGGCAGATCGCATTGCGAGCTGCAGCGACCACATCTGCAGTAAGTGTTGGCTGCTCGAAGAGCTCCGGCTCAGAGTTGATGAGCTGGAGTCTGAGCTTCAAATACTGAGGCACATCCGGGAGGGGGAGACTTACCTGGACACTGTGTTTCAGGAGGCAGTCACACCTGTCAGAGTAACTAGTTTAAATCCTGCCAGTGGCCAGGGACAGCAGGGTGTGACTGCAGGTCAGGCAGTTAAAGGGAACCAGCAGTCAGGAACTCAGGAGCCTCAGCCCTTGACCCTGTCCAACAGGTATGAGGCACTTGCTCCCTGTGTGGATGGCGAACAGGGCTGCAGGAAGGATGAGTCAGCTGACCAAGGCACCATGGTTCAGCAGGCCATTCAAGGGGAGGGAGTAAATAGGCAAGTTGTAGTTGTAGGGGATTATATTATCAGGGGGATAGATAGTATCCTTTGTGAGCAGGATAAAGAGTTCCGCATGGTACGTTGCCTGGTATATCTGACCGGCTTGAAAGGATACTGGAGAGGGAGGGGGAGGATCCAGTTATTGTGGCCCATGTCGGTGCCAACAACATAGGCAAGTCTAGGGAAGAGGACCTGTTTAGAGATTATAAAGAGCTAGGATTCAAATTAAAAAACAGGTCCTCAAGGGTTATAATCTCCGGATTACTGCCCGAGCCACGTGCAAATTGGCATAGGGAGGCAAGAATAAGGGAAGTTAACACGTGGCTGAAAGAGTGGTGTGGGAAAGAGGGGTTCCTTTTCATGGAACATTGGCATCAGCTTTGGGACAGGGGGAACCTATACCGTTGGGATGGTCTCCACCTGAACCGAGCTGGGACCTGTGATCTGGCGAAAAGAGTAAATAGGGTGGTCAATAGGACTTTAAACTAAAGATTGGGGGGGATGGGAAAGTCAGGGAACCAAGAGGTGAAGTAATCAGTGGGAAGCGTAGCTGCTTAGGAATACAAAAAAGCACGAAAAGACAAAACTCAGGAGAGGTTACGATCGTCCCAATCCCACAAAATATGACACAGTGTATGGAAAGGCTCAGTAAACCAAGGTCCACCACACCAAGAAAACAAAAAGGGACGGTCAATAGAGAATTAAAGGTGCTATATTTAAATGCGCGCAGTGTACGGAACAAGGTAGATGAGCTTGTGGCCCAGATTATGACTGGCAGGTATGATGTGGTAGGCATCACAGATACATGGTTGCAGGGGGTTCAGGACTGGCATTTAAACATCCAGGGATTCACAGCCTATCGAAAAGACAGAGAGGTGGGCAGAGGGCGCGGGGTTGCCTTGTTAATTAGGAATTAAATTAAATCAATAGCACCAAACGACATAGGGTCAGATGATGTGGAGTTTGTGTGGGTAGAGTTGAGGAACCACAAAGGCAAAAAAAACGTAATGGGTGTTATGTACAGGCCTCCAAACAGTAGTCAGGACCGGGGGCACAAAATGCACCACGAAATGGAAAGTGCATGTCAGAAAGGCAAGGTCACAGTGATCATGGGGGACTTCAATATGCAGGTGGACTGGGTAAATAATGCTGCCAGTGGACCCAAGGAAAGGGAATTCATTGAATGTTTACAAGAGGGCTTTTTGGAACAGCTTGTGATGGAGCCCACGAGGGAACAGGCCATACAGGACTTAGTGTTATGTAATCAACCAGACTTGATTAAAAATCTTCAAGTAAGGGAGCACTTAGGAAGCAGTGATCATAATATGGTAGAATTCAATCTCCAATTTGAAAGAAAGAAGGTAGAATCAGATGTAAAGGTGTTACAGTTAAATAAAGGTAACTACAGGGGCATGAGGGAGGAACTGACGAAAATCGACTTGGAGCAGAGCCTAGTGGGAATGACAGTAGAACAGCAATGGCAGGAGTTTCTGGGAGTAATTGAGGACACAGTACAGAGGTTCATCCCAAAGAAAAGAAAGATTATCAGAGGGGGTATTCGGCAGCCATGACTGACAAAGGAAGTTAGGGAATGCATCAAAGCAAAAGAGAAAGCCTATAAATGTGGCAAGGAGTAGTGGGAAGTCAGAAGATTGGGAAGGCTACAAAAACAAACAGAGGATAACAAAGAGAGAAATAAGGAAAGAGAGAATCAAATATGAAGGTAGGCTAGCCAGTAACATTAGGAATGATAGTAAAAGTTTATTTAAATACATTAAAAACAAACGGGAGGCAAAAGTTGACATTGGGCCGCTCCAAAATGACACTGGTAATCTAGTGATGGGAGACAAGGAAATAGCTGAGGAACTAAATAAGTACTTTGCGTCAGTCTTCACTGTAGAAGACATGAGTAAAAGCCAAACAATTCCGGAGAGTCAGGGGGCAGAGTTGAATATGGTAGCCATCACAAAGGAGAAAGTGCTAGAGAAACGAAGAGGTCTAAAGATTAATAAATCTCCGGGCCCAGATGGGCTACATCCCAGAGTTCTAAACGAGATAGCTGAAGAAATAGTGGGGGCGTTAGTTATGATCTTTCAAAAGTCACTGGAGTCAGGGAAAGTCCCAGAGGATTGGAAAATCGCTGTTGTAACCCCCTGTTCAAGAAGGGAACAAGGATAAAGATGGAGAACTATAGGCCAATTAGCCTAACCTCGGTTGTTGGCAAGATTCTAGAATCCATTGTTAAGGATGAGATTTCTAAATTCTTGGAAGTGCAGGGTCGGATTAGGGCAAGTCAGCATGGATTTAGTAAGTGGAGGTCGTGCCTGACAAACCTGTTAGAGTTCGTTGAAGAGATAATAAATAGGTTAGACCAAGGAGAGCCAATGGATGTTATTTATCTTGACTTCCAAAAGGCCTTTGATAAGGTGCCTCACGGGAGAATGCTGAGTAAAATAAGGGCCCATGGTATTCGAGGCAAGGTACTAACATGGATAGACGATTGGCTGTCAGGCAGAAGGCAGAGAGTTGGGATTAAAGGTTCTTTTTCGGAATGGCAACCGGGGACGAGTGGTGTCCCGCAGATTCAGTGTTGGGGCCACAGCTGTTCTCTTTATATATTAACGATCGAGATGACGGGACTGGGGGCATTCTGGCTCTGTTTGCCGATTTAACGAAGATAGGTGGAGGGGCAGGTAGTATGGAGGTGGTGGGGAGGCTGCAGAAAGATTTAGACAGTTTAGGAGAGTGGTCCAAGAAATGGCTGATGAAATTCAACGTGGGCAAGTGCGAGGTCTTGCACTTTGGAAAAAAGAATAGAGGCATGGACTATTTTCTAAACGGTGACAAAATTCATAATGCTGAAGTGCAAAGGGGCTTGGGAGTCCTAGTCCAGGATTCTCTAAAGGTAAACTTGCAGGTTGAGTCCGTAATTAAGAAAGCAAATGCAATGCTGTCATTCATCTCAAGAGGCTTGGAATATAAAAGCAGGGATGTACTTCCGAAGCTTTATAAAGCATTAGTTCGGCCCCATTTAGGATACTGTGAGCAACTTTGGGCACCACGCCTCAGGAAGGACATACTGGCACTGGAGCGGGTCCAGCGGAGGTTCACGCGGATGATCCCAGGAATGGTAGGCCTAACATATGATGAACGTCTGAGGGTCCTGGGATTATATTCATTGGAGTGTAGGAGGTTGAGGGGAGATCTAATAGAAACTTACAAGATAATGAATGGCTTAGATAGGGTGGATGTAGGGAGGTTGTTTCCATTAGCAGGGGAGACTGGGACACGGGGGCACAGCCGTAGAATAAAAGGGAGTCACTTTAGAACAGAGATTAGGAGAAATTTCTTCAGCCAGAGAGTGGTGGGTCTGTGGAATTCATTGCCACAGAGGGCGGTGGAGGCCGGGACGTTGAGTGTCTTTAAGACAGAAGTTGATAAATTCTTGATTTCTCGAGGAATTAAGGGCTGTGGAGAGAGAGCGGGTAAATGGAGTTGAAGTCAGCCATGATTGAATGGTGGAGTGGACTCGATGGGCCGAATGGCCTTACTTCCGCTCCTATTTCTTATGGTCTTATGGTCTTATATTTAGCGGATTCGTCCATGACAAGACTGAAGAACGATCACTCGTCTATCCAAATCGGTGAGGTCTGCCTCAGCGTGAGACAATATTAACAGAGTGAGAACCAGGTTAATTAGATTCAGATCACACGGTTACAATAGAACTGAATCAGGAAAACCCCGCCTTCACAGCCTTGCCATTCGCCTGAGGTATCGTGATCCTCAGGTTAAATCACCATCAGTCAGATCTCACCGTCAACGGGGAAAGCAGCCTATGGTTATCAGGGACTAAAGCGACTTAATTTACTTTTGAACTGGATCAATTTATGATGTCTCCAGGATGTGACTTCCCTCAGACTGATCAAATGATTGGCAGCCGGCAAATTAGCTCCCATTCAGGAGTTACTGGTACCTGAGGCTTAGTTGGAGTATTGGTTTTAAAGGTTAATCATGAAATCTAGAGATGAAAAGCCGGGAAAGTGGGCCTGAGGATCATCATGAAATCATTAAAATGTAAAAGGTGGCCATTCAGCCCATCGACTCTGCACCGATCCTCTGAAAGAGTCCCTATGCCCCAACCACATCCCTGTAACGCACTACCCAACTTTATAAACACAAAGGGGCAATTTAGCATGGGCATTCCACCTAACCCACACACATTTGGACGTGCGAGGAAATCGCAGCACCCGGAGGAAACCCATAGACACAAAAAAAGGTGCAAACTCCATACAGTCAGTGACCAAAGGCTGGAATTGAACCCGGATCGCGGGCGCTGTGAGGTAGCCACTGTGACAACGTGCCACCGTATGAGGTCATAACACGTCATATATCAGATCAAGCATGATCTCATTGAAATACAGAGCACATTCGATAGGCTGAATGGTCTACTTCTGCTCCTCCGTCTTATACCCTGATATTGTGTAAATGTGTTCCGGTTCTTGTGTAAACCTCTTGTTAAAACAACACAGACACCGTATGTCGACTGCGTCTGATTATCTGGCGCAGAGAAGGCGATTGTGGAATACATGTCGTACCCATCAAACTCTGCTACTCACCTGACTGAGATTTGTTCTGTATCTGTAAATCACAGGTAGTGTTGGCGAGTGGAGGGAACAGTCTGCACCTCAGTCTCTGGAACAGGTTGTGAGAGCAGGATGCCTTCATTATGAGTCAATGTCTGGTACTTTTTGTGAGAGTGGAATTCAGACTCTGTCAGACATTGGTACAGAATGTGAGTGTGAAAATATTTCTGTATCTGTCAATCACAATTGCTGTTTGGGAAAAGTGAGATGAATCCGTAACATCATCACGGCTGTGACAGACAGAGAAAGACACTGAGAAATGCAGGAAGAGACTATCAGGACACACACACAATGACACAGAGAAAAGGTGCCGATATGAAGAAACTGTTTTTTTCGGAAAATGTGTTTTCTGCTGCACACAGAGAGGCTCTGTTTGAAAATGTATATCCTGCTGTGTAACCGTGCTCTCTGCTGTGTAACTGTGCTCTCTCTGTCGGAACCGTCACTCTGCTGGTGACAGATCTTCACTGTGGTTGTGTCAAATCGTTCCCTGTTGTGGAAATTGATCCGCCTGAAGCAGAACCTTTCTACGCCATTACTACGACGAAATTTCAATTCCAGATTTGTTAAATCTTGTCACCAAGGGTTCGTTCAGACCTCTGGATTCCCAGTCCAGCGACATATTCTTGCCTTCTTGTTGTGAAGACAGTTCATTCAGCATCAATCTTTTCCGATAATGGTAAGGAAGCGCCCAACATGGGGCTCGAACCCACGACTCTGGGATTAAGAGTTCCATGCTTTACCAACTGAGCTAGCCGAGCTGGTGCTGCATTGCCCATTAAACCTCTTCTTGTGGAGAGTGGCTGCGGTGCTCATTCGGAGGGTAAGTAATGACTTGTTGGGCCGAATGGCTTTCTGCGCTGGAGAATCTACGATTCTATGAAGCAAGGAGGTTGATGCGTTCAAATGCTTCTGCTATAATGTCCACTCCTGACACCATGTAGAAATGGTCGTCTTTGAATCACTGGAAATCAAGGAGTTGTAATAAAAAAATAGTTGATTTAATAATTGAGCTGCTCCTCCTGGCTTGTTCTCTGACCGCGATCCGGGAAGAATTGCAGGAATCCAGACACGTGATCATTTTAGTTGCGTCATCACGTGACCATTCGGTCTCCACTGGTCTCCCTCGGTGCTCTAATTTCTAGATTCATCATTTTAATTTTCATCCAGACTGGGAAGTTTAGTGCTGCTGCATTTGAAAAGGAACATGAATTTCTAATATTTTTACAATGTAACTGATGTTGTTACACAAACTATTTAATCAGTGGAATTGTGCGTTTAGGGAACTCAGATTTTCGAATATCTGAAGGCTTCTTTCCAAATCGAATGGTTATTTTCCACAAGATTCAACCCCTCCTCACATAAACCCCGCGGACGCTTTGATCGCTTGAATGCAATTACTTCCTGGAGTGATTCCAGGCCGGTTTTAGAATGTATTCTATCGACCAAATTACTGTTGAATGATGCAGCTGTGATGGCCGAGTGGTCAAGTCGTTGGACTTCAAATCCAATAGCGTTTCCCCCCCCCGCAGATTCAACTGTGATTCGAAATGTTTGTTCAACTCCCCGGAAAAGCTGCCGGCTCGACAATGAATCGGAATTTCGGTTGATTGTCTGTTAACGGTATTAACATTTATCGAATTCAGTTTTTTAGAAAAACGTTCTTTTTGGAAACGAAACGAAACATAAAGATAAATGAGGAGTTCACACTCAAAGCAACAATCAATAAATAATAAAGTTTCCTGCAACGTTCGGAAGGAGAAGCAGCAACGGCAGCGAATGGAAACGTGGTTCGGTTTCATTCAGGTGAATGTATTTCTGTGTAAAAAGATCGTGGCAGAAATGGAACATTTTAAAAAAATATTTTCTTGTTCTCTTTCTGTTGTCTCTCTATATGTTTCTTTCTCTCTCCCTCACTCACTGTTTTTGTGCTTCTCCGGGGGCTGATTGGATACACAGTGAAACTCAGCCCCATCTCATCCCAACTCTTTTGGACCAATACGTCCTGGTGATGGACGGTCGTGAATCAGTAGAAGAATCGACAAACTATTCCATTCTTGCTCTGTAAGAAGTTCCATTCCTGGTTGTGAGGCGGCACTGGGATAAAGGGATCGAGAGAGAACGAGTCTGACTCTCACTCTGCAAATCATTTGGTGCGCACTTGTACAAAGTGGATGTGTCTGAGAACAGGAGAAAAGCAGATCATGGGGGTGTGATTGATTTTACTGAGCCGGACCTAGAAAAGTGAAGGAAACTTCTAAACAGCCAGCTTCTATCTGAGAGCTGGTAAGGAATTACGGCTGACATTGAGGCAGTTCATAGTGAATTCTTACAGCAGATCGAATCTTGAAGCGGTGTTGGCATATTGTTTTCGTAGAGACTGACATAGTTTCTGAAAAGATCAGTTGTGCTTGTTTTTGTTTTGTCCAGTAGTTTGGGTAATCTATTTGGAGCGGGTGCAGTTGGTCAATATCTGTGCTTCTTGCTTGCCCAGCTCACCGGGCAGCAGCAGCTCCATTCCTCGCCAAATGTGTGGACACAAACGGCAAACGCACATTATTGTATCCCCGCGGAGGTTCGAACGCCGCTCGCAGCCGCTCTGCTCCGGGATATTTACTCAGCTCCATAAACAAACCACTGGCCACACAAATGACCGGGGCTCCCTTTGCATCTCATTGATGGTTTTCACCCAATTTGGCTGTTTCGGGAATGAAAGTAAAAATTTATCGCGTCTGGTAATTAGTATTTTTAAATAAACTACACTAAACATATGAAACAATACTTAATAAATGATAATTAACGAATATTAATCAATATTTAAAAAGTGTTCTGCAACGATTGGAAGGAAAAGCCCATCCCATCAGGGCAGGATATGTTGGGAATGGACCGGAGTGAAACATTCCCAGACCATGTCCAACATGTTTCTCCTCAGTATGAAAACTCCCTGCGGAAAGACTCAAATAGACACTCATTTGATCACATCATGATAAACATCACTCACACCTTAACCATGAGGCCACTGATGAAGTCATGATGACTTCGAATTTCTCCTAAAATGCCAACTGAACCCACTGACTGGCAGAATTACATTACCCACGTGATTGGCGAAGCGCATCCACAGACCGACTTGGCGAGTGGTGCAAACTGACATCACTGCTTCTGATCAGCTCCAGAACAGAGAGATAAATGTCACATTGTCCTTTCATATTTCTAATTTATAATTGTGTGGGGAAACTGATGGGCTTTGGACGCAATTAAAAGTTGCTTCAAGTGAGATCAAATCAGCGGCTGGCTCGTTGGTCTGGGGAGACCTGTGCCACACAAAGCAACAGAGTCTGCAGATAGAGAATGAATCGAATATTCACATGTCACACCAGAGAACACGTAGGAGAACAATTCAGCAGTCAAGGGCATTGAGCCTCTGATCTCCGGGTAAGCGTTCTGCAAGGCGGCCTTCAGGACGCGCGACAAGGAAAATCGCCGAACAGAAACTTCTAGCCAAGTTCCGCATACATGAGTACGGCCTCAACCGGGACCTTGGATTCATGTCGCATTACATTTATCCCCCACCATCTGGCCTGGGCTTGCGAAATCCTACCAACTGCCCTGGTGTGAGCCAATTCACACCTCTTTAACCTGGGGTTACCCCTATCTGGTTTAGCACAGGGCTAAATCGCTGGCTTTAAAAGCCGACCGAGTCAGGTAAGAAGCATGGTTCAATTCCCGGATCAGCCTCCCCGAACAGGCGACGGAATGTGGCTTTTCACGATAGCTTAATTTGAAACCTACTTGTGACAATAAGCGATTTTCTTTTTCATTTTCATTTAATCTCTGGACCTGTAAAGACTTAATTACCTGCAAATGCTGGCATTCAAAGCATTGTCTTGCATTTTTGACATTGCCTCTATATATGTATCCGAAACATACCTCTTCATTCACCTGAGGAACGAGCAGTGCTCCGAAAGCTAGTGTTTGAAACACACCTGTTGGACTTTAACCTGGTGTTGTCAGACTTGTTACTGTGCACAGCAGGGGCTGACAGATAAAGAGTCATTCACCACCCAAATGTCGAAATGCACCTCCCCAACACACGCGCATGCCCACTGCCACTGAAAGTTTTGTCATGATTCTGATATGCAGACGTTTTAACGGAAACTAGCAAACAACATAATGATTTTATTCACTCAATAACAATATCAGAGATTGATCATTACAGATTTAGTTCAACCTTAACACAGATTTTCAGAGAATGAAAGATATTGAATGAATGACAGACTCTCATACAGTCCCAGAGACTCTCGCAAAGCGATTTAACTGAATACAAAGACAGATTGTTGCAGAAGATATGTAACAATCCGAAGAATGATTGGTATATTACAAATATGGAATGAATCTGACTCTGCCATATAGTGTCAGGGACTGAAATATGCAGCAATTGTATTTCAAAATTGATCGCACTTAGCAGGGTGGTAGTGTCAAATAACCGGATGGTGCGAATCCTCAATGTGCAAATGGGACCTTGTCGCCACAAGGACTGTGTAATGGTCACTCTGAACGTCAAGACTATGGGAGACAGAGCGCCACAGACTGACTCCTACTTTCCACAGACCACCACTGACTGAATCATGGTGAATACCAAGAGCTGAATTATGTTGTCAACACTCACATAGAAATGGCACACAGAATAAAATGGCGACATCATTGTGACGTGGCTCTTTATCTCAGAGCCACGTCACAACCAGGAATGGGACTTCTCACAGAGCCAAGAATGGAATAGGTTGTCGATTCTTCCACTGATTCAGGACCGCCCATCACCAGGACGTGTTGGTCCAAAAGAGTTGGAATGAGATGGGGCTGAGTTTCGCTGTGTATTCAGTCAGTCCTCGGAGAAGCACAAAAACAATGAGCGAGGGAGAGAGAAAGAAACAAAGAAACAGATAGAGAGGCAAAGGAAAGAGAACAAGAAAATATTTTAAAAATATGTTCGATTTCGGCCACGATCTTTTTACCCAAAAATACATTCAGCTGAATGAAACCAAACCACGTTTCCATTCGCTGCCGTTGCTGCTTCTCCTTCCAAACGTTGCAGGAAATATTAAGACCATAAGACCATAAGACATTGGAGCGGAAGTAAGGCCATTCGGCCCATCGAGTCCACTCCGCCATTCAATCATGGCTGATTTCAACTCCATTTACCCGCTCTCTCTCCATAGCCCTTAATTCCTCGAGAAATCAAGAATTTATGAACTTCTGTCTTAAAGACACTCAACGTCCCGGCCTCCACCGCCCTCTGTGGCAATGAATTCCACAGACCCACCACTCTCTGGCTGAAGAAATGTCTCCTCATCTCTGTTCTAAAGTGACTCCCTTTTATTCTAAGGCTGTGCCCCCGTGTCCTAGTCTCCCCTGCTAATGGAAACTACTTCCCTACATCCACCCTATCTAAGCCATTCATTATCTTGTAAGTTTCTATTAGATCTCCCCTCAACCTCCTAAACTCCAATGAATGTAATCCCAGGGTCCTCAGACGTTCATCGTATGTTAGGCCTACCATTCCTGGGATCATCCGTTTGAATATCCGCTGGACCCGCTCCAATGCCAGTATTAGAAAATAGTCCATGCCTCTATTGTTTTTTCCAAAGTGCAAGACGTCGCACATGCCCACGTTGAATTTCATCAGCCATTTCTTGGACCACTCTCCAAAACTGTCTAAATCTTTCTGCAGCCGCCCCACCTCCTCCATACTACCTGCCCCTCCACCTATCTTTGTATGACCGGCAAACTTAGCCAGAATGCCCCCAGTCCCGTCATCTAGATCGTTAATATATAAAGAGAACAGCTGTGGCCCCAACACTGAACCCTGCGGGAGACCACTCGTCACCGGTTGCAATTCCGAAAAAGAACCTTTAATCCCAACTCTCTGCCTTCTGCCTGACAGCCAATCGTCAATCCATGTTAGTACCTTGCCTCGAATACCATGGGCCCTTATTTTACTCAGCAGTCTCCCGTGAGGCACCTTATCAAAGGCCTTTTGGAAGTCAAGATAGATAACATCCATTGGCTCTCCTTGGTCTAACCTATTTATTATCTCTTCAAAGAACTCTAACAGGTTTGTCAGGCACGACCTCCCCTTACTAAATCCATGCTGGCTTGTCCTAATCTGACCCTGCACTTCCAAGAATTTAGAAATCTCATCCTTAACAATGGATTCTAGAATCTTGCCAACAACCGAGGTTAGGCTAATTGGCCTATAAGTTTCCATCTTTTTCCTTGTTCCCTTCTTGAACAGGGGGGTTACAACAGCGATTTTCCAATCCTCTGGGACTTTCCCGGACTCCAGTGACTTTTGAAAGATCATAATTAACGCCTCCACTATTTCTTCAGCTGTCTCCTTTAGAACTCTAGGATGTAGTCCATCTGGGCCCGCATAATTATCAATTTTTAGACCTCTTAGTTTCTATTAGATCTCCCCTCAACCTCCTAAACTCCAATGAATGTAATCCCTTTCACTATCATTCCTAATGTTACTGGCTAGCCATATGCTGTGTCATATTTTGTGGGATGGGGACTATCGTAACCTCTCCTGAGTTTTGTCTTTTCATGCTTTTTTGTATTCCTAAGCAGCTGCGCTTCCCACTGATTACTTCACCTCTTGGTTCCCTGACTTTCCCTTCCCTTATTATTTCCTGATTGCTGTTTTGGGTGTGAGTTCCTTATTCATCTGAATATTTCGTTCAGTGTCCCCCGCCCCCGAAAATGTTAAATATCTGACTGAACTTGATTAACGTTGAAACCGCTTATTTACAAACAATCGGAAAACGTATTAATTTTCGAGTCAGCGGCTTGTGCGGGGAGTAGAACAAACATTTCGAATCACAGTCGCTGCGAGCAGGATTCGAACCCCATTGGATTTCAAGTCCAACGCCTTAACCACTCGGCCATCGCAGCTGCGTTCATTGTGTCATTCATTAGTTATTTGGTCGATGGAATACATTCTAAAACCAGCCTGGAATCACTCCAGGAAGTTATTCCATTCGAGCGACCAATAGTCGGCCGGTGCAGACACGGTGGGCCGAATGGCCTCCTTCTGCACTGTAAATTCAATGATAATCTATGATTAATCTAGGAAAAAGGTTCGGCACAACATCGTGGGCCGAAGGGCCTGTTCTGTGCTGTATTTTTCTATGTTCTAATAGTGCTTATGTGAGGTGGGGTTGAAACTTCGTGGAAAATGGCCATTGGATTTGGAGAGAAGCCTTGAGAGACTCGAAAATCTCAACTCCCTAAACGCACAATTCCACTGATTAAATAGTTTGTGTAACAACATCAGTTACATTGGAAATATATTAGAAATTCAAATGGAACAGGACCACACTTCCCAGTCTGGGAGAAAATTAAAATGATGGAATCTAGAAATTACGGCACAGAAGGAGACCTGTGCAGGCCGAATAGTCACGTGATGACCTGATGACGCAACTAACATGATCACGTGTCTGGATTCGAGCAGTTCTCCCCGGATCGCGGCCAGAGCACAATCCAGGAGGGGCTGCTCAATTATTAATTTAATTATTTTTTATTACAAGACCTTGGTCGCCAGTCATTGAGAGACCAGCATTTTTACATGGTGTCAGGAGTGGGCAGTATGGCAGAAGGACTCCACCGCATCAACCTCCTTGTATCATCCAATCGTAAAATCTCCAGCGCAGGAGGAGGCCATTCGACCCAACGAGTCAACACTGACCCTCCGAATGAGCACCGCCGCTACTCTGCAAGAAGAGGTTTAATCAATAGGGCAGCACCATCCCGGCTAGCTCAGTCGGTAGAGCATGGTACTTTCAATTTCAGGATCGTGGGTTCGAGCCCCACGTTGGGCGCTTCCATATTATTCATGCTGAATTAACTGTCTTCATAATATTATGTCGCTTGACTGGGAATCCAGGGGTGTGAACTAAGCCTTGGTGACAAGATTGAATAAATCTGGAATTGAAATTTCGTCTCCGTAATGGCGCAGAAAGGTTCTGCTTCAGACGGATCGATTTCCACAACCGGGAACACATTTACACAACAGGGAATGATTTAACACAATCAAAGAACAAAGAAATGTACAGCACAGGAACAGGCCCTTCGGCCCTCCAAGCCCGTGCCGACCATGCTGCCCGACTAAACTACAATCTTCTACACTTCCTGGGTCCGTATCCCTCTATTCCCATCCTATTCATGTATTTGTCAAGATGCCCCTTAAATGTCACTATCGTCCCTGCTTCCACCACCTCCTCCGGTAGCGAGTTCCAGGCACCCACTTCTCTCTGCGTAAAAAACTTGCCTCGTGCATCTACTCTAAACGTTGCCCCTCTCACCTTAAACCTAGTAATTGACCCCTCTACCCTGGGGAAAAGCCTCTGACTATCCACTCTGTCTGTGCCCCTCATAATTTTATAGACCTCTATCAGGTCTCCCCTCAACCACCTTCGTTCCAGTGAGAACAAACCGAGTTTATTCAACCGCTCCTCATAGCTAATGCCCTCCATACCAGGCAACATTCTGGTAAATCTCTTCTGCACCCTCTCTAAAGCCTCCACATCCTTCTGGTAGTGTGGCGACCAGAATTGAACACTATACTCCAAGTGTGGCCTAACTAAGGTTCTATACAGCTGCAACATGACTTGCCAATTCTTATACTCAATGCCCCGGCCAATGAAGGCAAGCATGCCGTATGCCTTCTTGACTACCTTCTCCACCTGTGTTGCCCCTTTCAATGACCTGTAGACCTGTACTCCTAGATCTCTTTGACTTTCAATACTCTTGAGGGTTCTACCATTCACTGTATATTCCCTACCTGCATTAGACCTTCCAAAATGCATTACCTGACATTTGTCCGGATTAAACTCCATCTGCAATCTCTCCGCCCAAGTCTCCAAACAATCTAAATCCTGCTGTATCCTCTGACAGTCCTCATCGCTATCCGCAATTCCACCAACCTTTGTGTCGTCTGCAAACTTACTCAACAGACCAGTTACATTTTCCTCCAAATCATTTATATATACTACAAAGAGCAAAGGTCCCAGCACTGATCCCTGTGGAACACCACTGGTCACAGCCCTCCAATTAGTGCAGTGCAGTGCAGATTTGTCACCGGCAGAGTCATTGTTCCACGACAGAGAGAACAGTCACACAGCAGAGAGCTCAGTTACACGGCTGAGAGCTCAGTTACACATCAGAGAGCACGGTTACACAGCAGGATATACATTTACAAACAGGGCCTCTCTGTGTGCAGCAGAAAACACATTTTCCTAAATACCCAATTTCTCCATCTCAGTATCTTGCTGGTTTGCACTGAACCTTTTCTGTGTGTCACTGTGTGTATCCTGATAGTCTCTTTCTGTGTGACTTTCTCTATCTCTTACAGCCATGCGGATGTTACGTATTCATCTCACGTTTCCCAAACAAGAATTGTGATTGATAAATACAGAAAGATTTCCACACTGACATTCAGTACCAATGTCTGATAGAGACTGAATCCCACCCTCACATACAGTACCAGACATTGACTGAGAGGGAAACCGAGAATGGGAGGCAATGTCATACTGGACTCGGAACTGTAACTTTCTCTCTCCACAGATGTTGCCAGACCAGCCGAGTTATCCAACATGTTATATTTCTCTTTCAGGATTTTATGAAGAATCTCCATAGCGGCATTGCCCTTGTGCTCGACGCTTCTATTTATAAAGATTGGTCCCGGATGTCTATTGTTCTGTTCGCAGCGGAGGCCAACAAACCAGAAAGAACCAAATTGACCCAATGACCCCGATAAGAAAAGCAAGGGACAAAAAAGAGTTTCTTTCGATTTTACTTTAACAACCAAACCAAATTGAACAGGAATTAAAAAGCCCATTGAGTTGATAAAATAAATTTTGCTTGGGAGGTAATGGTAAAATGGTGTCAGCGGCACGCTGACCACCGGCTGGCTCGTTGGTCTAGTGGTATGATTCTCGGTTAGGATCTTCTGCTGCCATAAAATGAGAGAGATCCCGGGTTCAGATTGCGGACTGTGCAAATAACTTTTTAAAATCTGTACGATCGATATGGTGCCATTGACTGAACTCGGGAGTAGTTTGGAGGAAAGGGAGGGAGGGAGCGAGGGTCATGTTTAGAGCTTAACCACTTCTTCACGCCAGTTCTTCAGCTGCCAACAGTACAGTCGAGGTGACCCAGTTGACCTCTTCCAGAATCCTCCTCTGCCGCTTCCACTGGATGAATTTCCTCATGTTTGTCCACTGGAGGGGTTCTTCGGCTACTTGTCTGTGAAAGCAGCACCGGAAGCAGCTGTGGAGACAGATTCCAATCTCCAGGATGCAACTCTCCAATTGGATACTTCACTTTGATCAGATCTTACACTCTCGTTTAGAGAATCATTGAATAGTTACAGATCAGGCGAAATCCATTTTGCCCACCGTGTCCACGTTGGTCGCCGAGAGCTGGCGGTAAACCCGTGATAAAAACAGAAAATGCTGGAAAATCCCAGTAGTCCTGGCAGCATCTGTACAGAGGGAAACAGTGTATGAGAAGCAGGGTCATACTTGACTCGGAACTGTAACTCTCTTTCTCTCTCCACAGATGTTGCCAGACCAGCCGAGTAATCCAACATTTTCCAATTCTCTTTCAGGATTTTATGAAGAATCTGCATTATGAAGAATGTGCTCGACGCTTCTATTTATAAAGATTGGTCCCGTGTGTCTATTGTTCTGTTCGCAGTGGAGGCCAACAAACCAGAAAGAACCAAATTGACCTAATGATCCCGATAAGATAAGCAAGGGACAAAAAATAGTTTATTTGGATTTTACTTTAACAACCAAACCAAATTCAACAGGAATTAAGAAGCCCATTGAGTTAATAAAATAAGCTTCGGTTGGGAAGTAATGGTAAGATTGTTTCAGCGGGACGTTGATCACCAGGTGGCTCGTTTGTCTCAGGGTATGATTCTCGCTTTGGCGATTCTCACGTCGGAAATTCTGCTGCGATAAAATACCAGAGGTCCCGGGTTCCAATCCCGGACGAACCCTGCAAAGCACTTTTTAACACCTGTGCGATCGATATGGTGCCATTGACTGAACGCGGGAGCAGTTTTGAGGAAACGTAGGGAGGGACGTGTTTGGCGCTTAACCGCTCCTTGACACCTGTTCTTCGGTTGCCCACAGTACAGTCGAGGTGACTCAGTTGACCTCTTCCAGAATCCTCCACTGCTGCCTCCACTGAATGAAGTTCCTCCTGTTTGTCCACTGGAGGCGTTCTTCACTGAGTTCTGAATTTGGTGCATTTGCGTGCTATAGTGAGAGTTTCGTGACTGAGGGTGTATAAGGGTTAATTTTGATCTAAAGTCTAGTCTTTCTTTTAT
The DNA here is from genome assembly GCF_047496885.1 of Scyliorhinus torazame. Taxonomy (NCBI): domain Eukaryota; kingdom Metazoa; phylum Chordata; class Chondrichthyes; order Carcharhiniformes; family Scyliorhinidae; genus Scyliorhinus; species Scyliorhinus torazame. The sequence goes on from NW_027308212.1 coordinate 72,541, forward strand.
TTAGTTAATTAACTTAAAAGTTCCTGTTTGGTTGAGAAGGTGAATTTTCATCAAGCTTTAAACAAAGGTTCTACTTGTCGGTACTTGCAGCTGGAGCTTATTAATTAGCTAATTGGATTAGGCCAGTCTCCAGAGGCTAGATTCACAGTATAAAAGTGATCCAGCTACAGTGCACACTTTGTTTCCTCTGAGTGATGAATTTGGTGCATTTGACTGCTACAGTGAGTGTTTGGTGACTGAGGGAGTTAGGTGAGAAGTTAGTAAGGTGCTCCTTTAATTTCATTTCAGCAAAGAGCGAGAACGGAACCAGGAGTTTATAGAGTGTGCAGCTGACTGGGAGCAGAGTCAGAGGCCGGAAGTCCAGTTGATCCACAGGGCAGCTATATTCTGTAAGGTAAGAAGGGTTGGAGGCTAGGGCAGTTACATGCTCATCCTGTAGGATGTGGGTGGTGAGGGATACGGTGTCCACGCTGACTGTACCTGAGGGAAGTGCACCCAACTCTAGCTCCTCAGAGACCGTGTTAGGGAACTGGAGCTGGAGCTGGATGAACTTCGGATCATCCACGAGGCAGAGGGGGTTATAGAGAATAGTTACAGGGAGGTAAGCACACCCAAGGTACAGGACAAGAGTAGCTGGATTACAGTCAGGGGAACGAAAACAAACAGGCAGACAGTGCAGGGATCCCTCGTGGCCGTTCCTCTTCAAAACAAGTATACCGTTTTGGATGCTGTTGAGGGGGGGGGGGGTGACCTACCGGGGGAAGGCCTTAGCGGCCAGCTCTCTGGCACTGAGTCTGGGTCTGGGGCTCAGAAGGGAAGGGGGAGAAGAGAAAAGTAATCGTAATAGGAGATTCAATGGTTAAGGGAATAGATAGGAGATTCTGTGGTCGCGAGCGAGACTCCCAGAAGGTATGCTGCCTTCCGGGTGCCTGTGCCAGGGATGTCTCGTATCGTGTCTTCAGGATCCTTAAGGGGGAGAGTGAGCAGCCAGAAGTCGTGGTGCACATTGCTATCAACGAGGTAGGTAGGAAAAAGGGTGTGGAGGTAATAAACGGAGTTAGGCTGGAAGTTAAAAGCCAGAACAGACAGAGTTGTCATCTCTGGTTTGTTGCCGGTGCCACGTGATAGCGAGGCTAGGAATAGGGAGAGAGTGCAGTTAAACACGTGGCTGCAGGGATGGTGTAGGAGGGAGGGCTTCAGGTATTTGGATAATTGGAGTGCATTCTGGGGGAGGTGGGACCTGTACAAGCAGGATGGGTTGCATCTGAACCAGAGGGGCACCAATATCCTGGGAGGGAGGTTTTCTAGTAATCTTCGGGAGGGTATAAACTAATTTGGCAGGGGAATGGGAACCGGATTTGTAGTCCAGCAACTGAGGTAGCCGATATTCAGAACGCCAAAGCGTGTAATGAGGCAGTGGGGAAGGTAACACTGACAAAGGAGAGTACTTGCAGGCACGGAGATGGGTTGAAGTGTGTATACCTCAACGCAAGAAGCATCAGGAATAAGGTGGGTGAACTTAAGGCATGGATCGGTACGTGGGACTACGATGTGGTGGCCATCACAGAAACTTCGATAGAAGAGGGGCAGAAATGGTTGTTGGAGGTCCCTGGTTATAGAAGTTTCAATACGATTAGGGAGGGTGGTAAAAGAGGTGGTGGGGGGGGGGTGTCATTGCTAATTAGAGATAGTATAACAGCTGCAGACAGACATTTCGAGGAGGATCTGCCTACTGAGGTAGTATGGGTTGAAGTCAGAAATACGAAAGGAGCGGTCACCTTGTTGGGAGTTTTCTGTGGGCCCAAATATTAGCAGAGATGTGGAGGAACAGATTGGGAAACAGATTTTGGAAAGGTGCAGAAATCACAGGGTAGTAGTCATGGGTGACTTCAACTTCCCAAACATTGAGTGGAAACTCTTTACAAAGAACAAAGAGCAAAGAAAATTACAGCACAGGAACAGGCCCTTCGGCCCTCCCAGCCTGCGCCGATCCAGATCCTTCACCAAAACCTGTCGCCTATTTTCCAAGGATCTACTTCCCTCTGTTCCCCGCCCATTCATATATCTGTCTAGATGCATCTTAAATGACGCTATCGTGCCCGCCTCTACCAGCTCCGCTGGCAAAGCGTTCCAGGCACCCACCACCCTCTGCGTAAAATACTTTCCACGCACACCTCCCTTAAACTTTCCACCTCTCACCTTGAAATCGTGACCCCTTGTAATTGACACCCCCATTCTTGGAAAAAGCTTGTTGCTATCCACCCTGTATATACCTCTCATAATTTTGTAGACCTCAATCAGGTCCCCCTTCAACCTCCGTCTTTCCAATGAAAACAATCCTAATCTACTCAACCTTCCTTCATAGCTAGCACCCTCCATACCAGGCAACATCCTGGTGAACCTCCTCTGCACCATCTCTAAATCATCCACATCCTTCTGGTAATGTGGCGACCAGAACTGCACGCAGTATTCCAACTGTGGCCTGACCAAAGTTCTAGACAACTGTAACATGACCTGCCGACTCTTGTACTCAATACCCCGTCCGATGAAGGCAAGCATGCTGTATGCTTTTTTGACCACTCTATCGACCTGCGTTGCCACCTTCAGGGTACAATGGACCTGAACTCCCAGATCTCTCTGTACATCAATTTTCCCCAGGACTCTTCCATTGACCGTAAAGTCCGCTCTTGAATTAGATCTTCCAAAATGCATCACCTCGCATTTGCCTGGATTGAACTCCACCTGCCATTTCTCTGCCCAACTCTCCAATCTATTTATATTTCCCGGTATTCTCTGACAGTCCTCCACGGTATCTGCAACTCCACCAATCTTAATATCATCTGCAAACTTGCTAATCAAACCACCTATTCCTTCGTCCAGATCATTTCTGTATATCACAAACAACAGTGCTCCGAGCACGGATCCCTGTGGAACACCACTAGTCACCTTTCTCCGTTTTGAGACACTCCCTTCCACCACTACTCTCTGTCTGCTGTTGCCCAGCCAGTTCTTTTTCCATCTAGCTAGTACAGCCTGAACCCCATACGACTTCACTTTTTCCAGCAACCTGCCATGGGAAACTTTATCAAACGCCTTACTGAAGTCCATGTATATGACATCTACAGCCCTTCCCTCATCAATTAACGTTGTCACTTCCTCAAAGAATTCTATTAGGTTTCTAAGTTATGACCTTCCCTGCACAAAACCATGCTGCCTATCACTGATAAGTCTATTTTCTTCCAAATGTGAATAGATCCTATCACGCAGTATCTTCTCCACAGTTTGTGCAGTGTGTCCAGGAAGCTTTTCCAACACAGTATGTAGATTGTCCGACCAGTGGGGAGGCCATATTGGATTTGGTACTTGGTAATGAACCAAGGCAAGCGATAGATTTGTTAGTGGGGGAGCATTTTGGAGATAGTGACCACAATTCTGTGACTTTCACTTTAGTAATGGAGAGGGTTAGGTGCGTGCAACAGGGCAAGGTTTACAATTGGGGTAAGGGTAAATACGATGTTGTCAGGCAAGCATTGAAGTGCATAAGTTGGGAACATAGGCTGGCAGGGAAGGACACAAGTGAAATGTGAAACTTGTTCAAGGAATAGGTACTACGTGTCCTTGATATGTATGTCCCTGTCAGGCAGGGAAGAGATGGTCGAGTGAGGGAACCATGGTTGACAAGAGAGGTTGAATGTCTTGTTAAGAGGAAGAAGGAGACATCTGTAAGGCTGAGGAAACAAGTTTCAATCAGGGCGCTGGAGGGATACAAGATAACCAGGAGGGAACTGAAGAAAGGGATTCGGAGAGCTAAGAGAGGGCAAGGAAAATCTTTGGCGGGTAGGATCCAGGTAAATCCCAAGGCCTTTTACACATATGTGAGAAATATGAGAATGACTAGAGCGAGGGTAGGTCCGATCAAGGACAGTAGCGGGAGATTGTGTATTGTGTCTGAAGAGATAGGAGAGGTCTTGAACGAGTTCTTTTCTTCAGTATTTACAAATGAGAGGGGCCACATTGTTGGAGAGGATAGTGTGAAACAGTAAGCTCGAGGAAATACTTGTTAGGAAGGAAGATGCGTTGGGCATTTTGTAAAAGTTGGGGATAGACAAGTCCTCCGGGCCTGACGGAATATATACAAGAATTCTATGGGAAGCAAGAGATGAAATTGCAGAGCCGTCGGCAATGATCTTTTCGTCCTTACTGTCAGCAGGGGTGGTACCAGGGGATTGGGGAGTGGCGAATGTCGTTCTCCTGTTCAAAAAAGGGAATAGGGATAACCCTGGAAATTACAGTCCAGTCAGTCTTACTTCGGTGGTAGGCAAAGTAATGGAAAGGGCACTGAGCGATAGGATTTCTGAGTATCTAGAAAGACACTGCTTGATTAGGGATAGTCAGCATGGATTTGTGAGAGGTAGGTCTTGCCTAACAAGTCTTATTGAATTCTTTGAGGAGGTGATGAAGCATGTGGATGAAGGTAAAGAAGTGGATGTAGTGTACATGGATTTTACTAAGGCATTTGATAATGATCCCCATGGTAGGCTTATGCAGAAAGTAAGGAGGCATGGGATAGTGGGACATTTGGCCTGTTAGGTAACGAACTGGCTAACCGATAGAAGTCAGAGAGTGGTGATGGATAGCAAATATTCAGCCTGGATCCCAGTTACCAGTGGCGTACCGCAGGGATCAGTTCTGGGTCCTCTGCTGTTTGTGATTTTCAATAATGACTTGGATGAGGGAATTGAAGGGTGGGTCAGTAAATTTGCAGACGATACGAAGATTGGTGGAGCTGTGGATAGTGAGGAGGGCTATTGTCGGTTGCAAAGAGACATAGATAGGATGCAGAGCTGGGCTGAGAAGTGGCAGATGGAGTTTAATCCTGAAAAGTGTGAGGTTGTCCATTTTGGAAGGACAAATATGAATGCGTAATAATGGGTTAACGGTAGGGTTCTTGGCAATTTGGAGGAGCAGAGAGATATTGGGGGCTATGTTCATAGATGTTTGAAAGTTGCCACTCAAGTGGATAGAGCTGTGGAGAAGGCCAATGGTGTGCTAGCGTTCATTAACAGAGGGGTTGCATTTAAGAGCCGTGTGGTGATGATGCAGCTGTACAAAACTTTGGTAAGGCCATATTTGGAGCACTCGGATACAGGACTCTGGCTGGGGTTCAAAAGGAGGAAACGCATGTCTTGTTTGAAATGAAACGACGATGAAGATTGAATTTAAGTCAATTTGTGCACGGAACTTAGTTTTGACGACGACGCAGCAGGATGGCCAGGCGGTCTAAGATGCTGCGTTCAGCTCGCTGTCTCTTTTGGAGACGTGGGTTAGAATCTCTCTCCTGATATTCACTTTTCCTGCACGAGATTTAATTTCTCCAGACAGATTTTCAACCTCAGGAAGATCATTGAACAAGCGTTGGCCTGAGGTCATGGGCTTCCTGCTTAAATACGCACAGCAAGACCCCACAGGCAAAAGCCCAGTTAATGACTCGATAATCTGCTTCAGTGACTCTGGTTGAGGAATTCATATTGATCCCAGGACCCCGTGTAAAATTCGTCTTCTCAACTTATAAATAGTGTGGCTGGTTGGATTGTTCACATGCGTCCGAGAGGGGAAGTTGGGAACTCGGTTTCTATTGTGATTTATTGCTCGATAAACCTTATTTCCTTATTGCCTCACTGTGAGGTATTACTGGATATCGTTATATATCTATATTGCCCCTCTGTGGAGTACTACTGGATAACGTTTCCCGTGCAGCTTTGACAAATTGTCACGTGGACTAGAAACGTTAGCTCTTTTCTCTCCCTGCAGATGCTGCCAGGCCTGCTGAGACTTTAAAGCATTTTCTCCGTGGTTCCCTATGTGTGAGCTTTACAATGTTGCACTGTGTCATGCTGTCTCCTTCATTCTTGGGACTAATGTCGGGATGAGACTGCAAGAAATTTCTGATAGGTATTTGCTGCAAAGCAAACAGGAACGTGAGTTCTGTTTACTTTTGGTGCGAGGGAGAATGTAAATAGAAGAGAACAGCCTCGATTCCTCGTCCTCAGGGTAATGGCCCAGCACGGTTTCCCTACCGCACTCTGCTCCTTAAACCAGGAGGTACGTCATTACTGCCCTGCGGCAGCCACACAACTATTCACTTCCTCATTTTTTCTTTCAACAAGAATACACGTTTGAGCACACTGATTCTGGTCAGCATGGTTCAGATAATTCAGTTTCGTGCTGAATGGTTGTTCTGTGAAGGTGACGTGATTTCTTCTGTGACGTTGTTCTGATGGGAAAGTGGGGAATGACTGCAATCACCTTCATAGAATGAAGTTCGGCGCGACAGATTCACCGCTCTGGGAACATTGATCACGTTGTTACTGATTTCTTCAAACTTTACCTCAAGTCCGACCCCGCAAAGAGTCAACCACGAGCAGAGTGGCGCAGCGGCAGCGTGCTGGGCCCATAACCCAGAGGTCAATGGATCGAAACCATTCTCTGCTATTTATTTTCTAATTCACACCAAAAGCAAACAAGTCGCTATTTGTCAGCAACACATCTGCCTTTTTCTTTATTCGTATCAAAGTTTTGCTTTCAGTCTGATCCGCTCCTTGATACCTGTTCTTCAGCGACCCACAGTGCAGCGAGGTGACTAAGCTGACTTCTCCCAGAACACTCTTCTCCCTCTACTGGATGAACGTTCACCTGTTTGGACACTGGAGGATTTCTCTCGGCGACTTGTCTGTGCAAGCAGCACCGGAAGCAGCTGTGGAGAGAAATTCCCGTCGTCAGGATTCAACTCTCCAGTTGGATACTTCACGTCGCTCCGATCATAGACTCTCAGTGCCTTCGTGTGAGGAACGGATAGAGCTGGAATTCGGTCCTTGTTGATCGGAGCAACTGATCAATGCAGCAATGAGAAGCTGCTTAACCCCTAGCGGCTTGGGGAAGGATGGCACTCAGATACAGGACTCTGGCTGGGGTTCAAAAGAAGGAAACGTATGTCTTGTTTGAAATGAAACGACGATGAAGATTGAATTTAAGTCGATTTGTGCACGGAGCTTAGTTTTGACGACGACGCATCAGGATGGCCAGGCGGTCTAGAATGCTGCGTTCAGCTCGCAGTCGCTTTTGGAGACGTGGGTTAGAATCCCACTCCTGATATTGACTTTTCCTCCACGAGATTTAATTTCTCCAGCAAGATTTTCAACCTCAGGAATTTCATTGGAAAAGCGTTGGCCTGAGGTCATGAGATTCCTGCTTAAATATGCACAGCAAGACCCCACAGGCAAAAGCCCAGTTAATGACTCGATAACCTGCTTCAGTGACTCTGGTTGAGGAATTCATATTGATCTCAGGACCCCGGGTAAAATTCGTCTTCTCAACTTATAAATAGTGTGGCTGGTTGGATTGTTCACATGCGTCCGAGAGGGGAAGTTGGGAACTCGGTTTCTATTGTGATTTATTGCTCGATAAGCTTTATTTTCTTATTGCCCCACTGTGAGGTATGACTGGATATCGATATATATCAATATTGCCCCTCTATGGGGTACTACTGGATAACGTTTCCCGTGCAGCTTTGACAAATTGTCACGTGGACTCGAAACGTTAGCTCTTTTCTCTCCCTGCAGATGCTTTCAGACCTGCTGAGACTTTAAAACATTTTCTCCGTGGTTCCCTCTGTGTGAGCTTTACAATGTTGCAATGTTTCATGCTGGACGCTTTGTTTCAGGAGGCAGTCACACCCGGTAGAATAAGTACTGTTAATTCGGACAGTGGTCAGGGACAGAGTGGTGTGACTGCAAGGGAGGCATGTAGGAGGATCCTGAGTTTAGGAGTTGAGGAGCCTCTGCCCTTGACCTTGTCCAACGGGCAGGAGGTACTTACTCCCTGTGTGGATGAGGAAGAGGGCTGTAGGGAGGATGCGTTGACTGACCACTGCACCGTGGTACAGGAAGCCATTCAAGAGTGGCGAGCAAAAAGACAAGTGGTAGTTGTAGGGGATTCTATAATTAGCGGGATTGATGTCATCCTTTGTAAACCAGATCGAGAGTCCCACATGGTATGTTGCCTGCCCGATGCCAGGGTGAGGGACATCTCTGATCGGCTTGAAATGATTTTGGAGAGGGAGGGGGAGGATCCAGTTGTTGTGGTCCACGTGGGGACTAACAACATAGGTAAGACTAGGAAAGAGCACCTGTTTGGGGATTATCAAACACTAGGGACTAAATTAAAGAACAGGTCTTCCAGGGTTATAATCTCTGGATTACTACCCGAGCCACGTGCCAATTGGCATAGGGTTGAGAAAATTAGAGAAGTTTCCCGCACTAAAGGAGTGGTGCGGTAAAGAGGGATTCCATTTCATGGGGCATTGGCATCAGTAATAGGGCAGGAGGGACCTGTACCGTTGGGACGGACTTCACCTGAACCATTCTGGGACCAGTGTTCTAGCGAATAGGATAAATAGGTTGGTCACAAGGACTTTCAACTAGCAAGTTGGGGGGAAGGGAAATGTAAAGCTATGGACAGTATGATGGTTAATGGAGATTAAGGCAGCAGGTTACGTGACAGGTTATTATGTAGAGATATGGGTTCAAAGACAAGGAAAAATGGGAGAAATGGTAAGAGGAAAAATAAATTGCGAAAAGTTACTGATCAAGGTGTTAGGATTCATAACAAAGACGTAAGAAACAGCATAAGTGTACTTTACCTGAATGCTCGGAGTATACGAAATAAGGTAAATGAGTTGATGGCGCCAATCATCGTGAATGACTATGATTTAGTGGCCATTCCTGAAACATGGTTAAAAGATGGTGACGACTGGGAGTTAAATATTCAAGGGATTCAGACTATACGAAAGGATAGAATGGACGGTAAGGGCGGTGGTGTAGCGTTGTTGTTTAAGGATGGCGTCCGGGCAATAGTAAGAGATGATATTTGTGCTATGGCGGACAAGGTTGAATCAATTTGGGTGGAAATCAGGAATAGTAAGGCGAAAAGGGCTCTGATAGGAGTAGTCTATAGGCCACCAAATAGTAACAGGATGGTAGGGAAGGCAATAAGCAAAGAAATAACAGATGCATGTAGAAATGGTACAGCGGTTATCATGGGAGATTTTAATCTGCATATCGATTGGTTTAACCAGGTTGGTAAAGGCAGCCTTGAGGAGGAGTTTATAGAATGTGCCCGGGATAATTTCCTGGAACAGTATGTAATAGAACCTACAAGGGAACAAGCGGTCCTAGATCTGGTCCTGTGTAATGAGGCAGGATTGATTAATGATCTCATAGTTCGGGATCCTCTTGGAAGGAGCGACCACAATATGGTGGAATTTAAAATACAGTTGGAGGATGACAAGGTAAAATCAAACACTAGTGTTTTGTGCTTAAACAAAGGCGATTACAATGGGATGAGAGAAGAACTAGCTAAGGTAGACTGGGAGCAAAGACTTCATGGTGAAGCAGTTGAGGAACAGTGGAGAACCTTCCGAGCGATCTTTCACAGTGTTTCGAAAAGGTTCATACCGACAAAAAAGAAAGACGGTAGAAAGGGGAAAAATCGACCGTGGATATCTAAGGAGGTGAGGGAGAGTATCAAATTGAAGGAAAAACATACAAAGTGTCAAAAATTAGTGGGAGACTAGAGGACTGGGAAGTCTTTAGGGGACAACAGAAAACTACTAAAAAAAGGCATAAAGAAGAGTAAGGTAGACTATGAAAGTAAACTGGCTGAGAACATAAAAGCAGATAGTAACAGCTTCTACAAATATATAAGACAAAAAAGAGTGGCTAAGGTAAATATTGGTCCTTTGGAAGACAAGAAGGGAGATTTAATAATAGGAGATGGGGAAATGGCTGAGGAGCTGAACAGGTTTTTTGGGTCAATCTTCACAGTGGAGGATACAAATAACATGCCAGTGACTGATGGAAATAAAGATATGATTGGTGAGGACCTTTGAGATGATTGTAATCACTAAGGAGGCAGTATTGGGCAAGCTAATGGGGCTAAAGGTAGACAAGTCTCCTGGCCCTGATGGGCTGCATCCCAGAGTGTTAAAAGAGATGGCTAGGGAAATTGTAAACGCACTAGTGCTAATTTACCAAAATTCACTAGACTCTGGGGTGGTCCCAGAGGATTGGAAAGTAGCAAACGTGACACCACTGGTTAAAAAAGGAGGTCGGCAGGAAGCGGGTAATTATAGGCCGGTAAGCTTGACTTCGGTTGTAGGGAAAATGGTGGAATCTATCATTAAGGATGAAATAGCGGGGCACCTGGAGGGAAATTGTCCCATTGGGCAGACGCAGCATGGGTTCGCAAAGGATAATTCGTGTCTGACTAATTTGGAAGAATTTTTTGAGGACGTTACCAGTGCAGTAGATAACGGGGAGCCAATGGATGTGGTATATCTGGATTTCCAGAAAGCTTTTGACAAGGTGCCGCACAAAAGGTTGCTGCATAAACTAAAGATACATGGCATTGAGGGTAAAGTGGTAGCATGGGTAGAGGATTGGTTAACTAACAGAAAGCAGAGAGTGGGGATCAAAGGGGTGTTTCTCTGGTTGGCAACCTGTAACTAGTGGGGTCCCTCAAGGATCAGCGTTGGGCCCGCAGTTATTCACAATTTACATAGACTATTTGGAGTTGGGGACCAAGTGCAATGTGTCAAAATCTGCAGACGACACTAAGATGAGTGGTAAAGCAAAAAGTGCAGAGAATACCGGAAGTCTGTAGAAGGATTTGGATACGTTAGGTGAATGGGATAGGGTCTGGCAGATGGAGTTCAATGTTGCCAAGTCTGAGGCTATCCATTTTGGGAGGAATAACAGCAGAATGGATTATTATTTAAACGGTAAGATGTTAAAACATGCTGCTGTGCAGAGGGACCTGGGTGTGCTGGTGCACGAGTCGCAAAAAGTTGGTGTGCAGGTGCAACAGGTGATTAAGAAGGCTAATCGAGTTTTGTCTTTCATTGCTAGAGAGATGGAGTTCAAGACTAGTGAGTTTATGCTGCAATTGTATAGGGTGTTGGTGAGGCCGCATCTGGAGTATTGTGTTCAGTTTTGGTCTCCTTACCTGAGAAAGGACATATTGGCACTGGAGGGACTGCAGAGGAGATTCACTAGGTTGATCCCAGAGTTGAGGCGATTAGATTATGACGCGAGGTTGAGCAGACTGGGACTGTACTCATTGGAGTTTAGAAGGATGCGGGGGGGATCTTATTGAGACATATAAAAGTATGAAGGGAATAGATAGGATAGATGCGGGCAGGTTGTTTCCACTGGTCGGGGAAAGCAGAATCAGGGGGCATAGCCTCAAAATAAGGGGAGGTAGATTTGGGACGGAGTGTAGGAGGAACTTCGTCACCCAAAGGGTTGTGAATCTCTGGAATTCCTTGCCCAGTGAAGCAGTTGAGGCTCCTTCTTTAAACGTTTTTAAGAAAAAGATTAATGCCTTTCTAAAGAATAAAGGGATTCGGGGATATGGTGAACGGGCCGGAGAGTGGAGCTGAGTCCACAAAGATCAGCCATGATCTCATTAAATGGCGGAGCCGGCTCGAGGGGCCAGATGGCCTACTCCTGTTCCTAGTTCTTATGTTCTTATGTCTTCTTCATTCATGGGACTAATGTCGGGATGAGACTGCAAGAAACATTCTGATAGGTATTTGCTTCAAAGCAAACAGGAACGTGTGTTATGTTTACTTTTGGTGTGAGGGAGAATGTAAATAGCAGAGAAGAGCCTCGAATCCTCGACCTCAGGCTAATAACCCAGCACGCTTCCGCTGCGGCACTCTGCTCCTTAAACCAGGAGACACAACATTACTGCCCTGCGGTCGCCACACAACTATTCACTTCCTCATTTATTCTTTCAACAAGAACACACTTTTTAGCACACTGATTCTGGTCAGCATATTTCAGTTAATTTACCTTCGTGCTCAGTGGTTGTTCTGTAAAGGTGATGTGATTTCTTCTGTGACGTTGTTCTGATGGGAAAGTGGGAGTGACTGGAATCACCTTCATAGAATGAAGTTCGGGAACAAAGTTTCACCTCTTTGGGAACGTTGTTCACGTTGTTATTGATTTCTTCAAACTTTGCCTCAAGACCGACGCCGAAGAGCGTTAACCACGAGCAGAGTGGCGCAGCGGAAGCGTGCTGGGCCCATAACCCAGAGGTCGATGGATCGAAACCATCCTCTGCTATTTATATTCTCACTCACACCAAACGGAAACAAGTTGCTATTGGTCAGCAGCACATCTGCGATTTTCTTTATTGGTATCAAAGTTTTGCTTTCAGTCTGATCCGGTCTTGGACACCTGTTCTTCAGCTACCCACACTGCAGTCGATGTGACTAAGTTGACTTCTCCCAGAACACTCTTCTGGCGCCTCTACTGGGTGACCGTTCACCTGTTTGGACACTGGAGGGGTTGTTCGGCTCCATGTCTCTGAAACCAGCACAGGGAGCAGCTTAGGAGAGATATTGCAGTCGCCAGAATGCAACTCTCCAATTGGATACTTCACGTCTCTCAGATCTTAGACATTCAATACCGTCGTGCGAGGAACAGGTTGAGCGGGAATTTGGTCCTTGTTGATTGGAGCAAACTGATGAATGCAGCAATGAGAAGCTCCTTAACCCCCAGCAGTTTGGACAACGATGGCACTCAGATACAGGACTGCCTGGGGTTCAAAATTAGGAAAAGCATATCTTGTTTGAAAGGAAATGACGATGAAGATAGAATTTAAGTCGATTTGTGCACGGATCTTAAATTTGACGCGAGCGCATCAGGATGGCCGAGCGGCTAAGGAGCTACGTTCAGGTCGCAGTCTCTTCTGGAGGCGTGGGTTCCACTCACACCCCTGATTTTGACTTTTCCTCCACGAGGTTAAATTTTTCCAGGAAGATCCAATAGCTCCCTTTCAGTGGAAAAACATTGGCCTCAGGGCATCAGATTCCGCTTAAATACGCACAGCAAGACTCCACAGGCAAAAGCGCAGTTAATGACTCTATAACTTGCTTCAGTAAACTGGTTGAGGAATGAATATTGATCCCAGGACTCCGGGACAAATTCGTCTTCATTTCTTGTAAGTAGTCTGGCTGGTTGGATTGTTCACATCCGTCCGAGAGGGAAAATGGGAAATCTGTTTCTATTGTGATTCATTGCTCGATAAAGCTTTATTTCCTTGTTGGCCCCCTGTGAGTTATTACTGGATATCGTTCTATATCTATATTGCCCCTCTGTGGGGTACTGCTCGATAATGTTTCCGTCCAGCTTTGAAAAAGGGTCACCTGGACTCGAAACGTTTGCTCTTTTCTCTCCCTTCAGATGCTGTCAGACCGTCTGAGACTTTAAAGAATTTTCTCTGTGGTTCCCTATGTGTGAGCTTTACAATGTTGTAATGTGCCATGCTGCCTCCTTCATTCCTGGGACTAATGTCAGGATGAGACTGCAAAAAGTTTCTGATAGGTATTTGCTGCAAAGCAAACATGAATCTGCGTTATGTTAACTTTTGGTGTGAGGGAGAATGTAAATAGCAGAGAATAGCCTCGATTCCTCTACCTCTGGCTAATGGCCCAGCACGCTTCCACTGCGCACTCTGCTCCTTAAACCAGGAGCTACAACATTACTGCCTTGCGGTAGCCACACAACTATTCACTTCCTTATTTTTTCTTTCAACAGGAACACACTTTTGAACACACTAATACTGGTCAGCATAGTTCAGATAATTTATTTTCGTGCTGAATGGTTGTTCTGTGAAGGTGATGTGATTGATTCTGTGACGTTATTCTGATGGGAAAGTGGGGAGTGACTGGAATCACCTTCATAGAATGAAGTTCGTGACGGAAGTTTCACTCTCTGGGAACATTAATCACGCTGTTACTGATTTCTTCAAATCTTGCCTCAAGTCCGACCCCGAAGAGAGTCAACCACGAGCAGAGTGGCGCAGCGGAAGCGTGCTGGGCCCATAACCCAGAAGTCGATGGATTGAAACCATCCTCTGCTATTCGTGTTCTCACTCACACCAAACGGAAACAAGTTGCTATTGGTCAGCAGCACATCTGCGATTTTCTTTATTGGTATCAAAGTTTTGCTTTCAGTCTGATCCGGTCTTGGACACCTGTTCTTCAGCTACCCACACTGCAGTCGATGTGACTAAGTTGACTTCTCCCAGAACACTGTCCTGGCGCCTCGACTGGATGACCGTTCACCTGTTTGGACACTGGAGGGGTTGTTCGGCTCCATGTCTCTGAAACCAGCACAGGGAGCAGCTGTGGAGAGAGATTGCAGTCGCCAGAATGCAACTCTCCAATTGGATACTTCACGTCTCTCAGATCTTAGACATTCAATACCTTCGTGCGAGGAACAGGTTGAGCGGGACTTTGGTCCTTGTTGATTGGAGCAAACTGATGAATGCGGCAATGAGAAGCTCCTTAACCCCCAGCAGTTTGGACAAGGATGGCACTCAGATACAGGACATTGGGTGGGGTTCAAAAGTAGCGAAAGCATATCTTGTTTGAAATGAAATGACGATGAAGATAGAATTTAAGTCGATTTGTACACGGAACGTAGTTTTGACGCCAGCGCGTCAGGACGGCCGAGTGGCTATGGCGCTGCGTTAAGGTCGCAGTCTTCTCTAGAAGCGTGGGTTCGAATCGCACTTTTGACATTAACTTTTCCTCCACGAAATGTTCAACCCCAGGAAGATCCAATACCTCACATTCAATGGGCAAGTGGTGGTACGGACTTTGTAGATTGGAGCAAACTGATCAATGCAGAAATGAGAGCTCCTTAACACACAGCGTCTTGGAGAAGGATGGCACTCAGATACAAGAGTCTGGCTGGCGTTCAAAAATAGTAAAACCTCATCTAGTTTGAAATGAAATGAAGATGAAAATTGAATTAAAATCGATTTGCCCATGGAGCATATCTTTGATCGCAGCGCGTCGGGATGGCCGAGCGGTCGAAGGCGCTGCGTTAAGGTTGCAGTCTCCTCTGGAGGCGTGTGTTCGAATCCCACTTCTGACATTAACTTTTCCTCCACGAGGTTACGTGTTTCCAGCTCAGCGTTCAACACCAGGAAGATCCAATACCTCCGATTCAATTGGGAAGCGGTGGCGTAAGGACATGAGATTCCTGCTCACATTCTCAAAGCAAGGCCCAACAGACAGAAGCCCAGCCCATGACTGGATGATCTGCTCTGTGAGCCTGGTTGAGGAAATAATATTGATCGCAGGACGCCGGGTAACATTTCTCTTCTCTTGTTGTAAATAGTCTGGCTGGTTCGAATGTCGAGGTGTCTCAGTTGACCTCTCCTAGAAACCTATTCTGCCGCCTTTACTGGATGAACTTCCTGCTGTTTGGACACTTAAGGGTTCTTCGGCTACTTGTCTGTGAAAGCAGCAGCAATGGAGAGTGATTCGAGTCGCCAGAATGCAACTCTCCAATTGGATCCTTCACTCCACTCATATCTTACACTCTCAATACTTCGTGTGAGGAACAGTAAGGCGGCAGTTCGGACTTTCTTGATTAGAGAAAACTGTTCAATGCAGCAATGAGAATTTTCTTAAACACCACCGGCTTGGAGAAGGATGGCACTCAGACACAAGACTCTGCTGTGGTTCAAAAATATTAAAATCACATCAAGCTTGGAATGTAAAGACAATGAAGATAGAATTTAAATAGATTTGTGCACGGAGCACACATTTTGTCGCAACGTGGCAGGGTGGCCGAGCGGTCGCAGGCGCTGCGCTAAGGTCTCAGTCTTTTCTGGAGGCGTGGGTTCGAATCCCACTTCAGACATTAACTTTTCCTCCACGCAATATTCAACCCCAGGAAGATCCAATACCTCACATTCAATGGGCAAGCGGTGAGCTCAGGACATGGGATTCCTGCTTGAATTCGTACAGCATGACCCGAAAGGCAGAAGCCCAGTTCATGACAGGAGTAGTTTAAATCCTGCCGGTGGCCAGGGACAGCACGGTGCGACTGCAAGTCAGGCAGGTAACGGGAAGCAGCAGTCAGGAACTCAGGAGCCTCAGCACTTGACCCTGTCCAACAGGTATGAGGCACTTGCTCCCTGTGTGAATGGCGAACAGGGCTGCAGGAAGGATGAGTCAGCTGACCAAGGCACCATGGTTCAGCAGGCTATTCAAGGGGAGGGAGTAAATAGGCAAGTTGTAGCTGTAGGGGATTCTATTATCAGGGGGATAGATAGTATCCTTTGTGAGCAGGATAAAGGGTCCCACATTATAAGTTGCCTGCCCGGTGCTAGGGTGCGGGGCATCTCTGACCGGCTTGAAAGGATACGGGTGAGGGAGGGGGCGGACCCAGTTGTTGTGGTCCTTGTCGATACCAACAACATAGGAAAGTCTAGAAAAGAGGACCTGTTTAGAGATTATAAAGAGCTAGGATTCAAATTAAAAAACAGGTTCTCAAGGGTCATAATCTCCGGATTACTGCCCGAGCCACGTGCAAATTGGCATAGGGAGGCAAGAATAAGGGAAGATAATACGTGACTGAAAGAGTGGTGTGGGAAAGAGGGGTTCCTTTTCATGGGACACTGGCATCAGTTTTAGGACAGGGGGACCTATACCGTTGGGATGGTCTCCACCTGAACCGAGCTGGGACCAGTGTTCTGGCGAAAAAAGTAAATAGGGTGGTCAGTCGGACTTTAAACTAGAGAATGGGGGGGGGGGGGCGAGGGGAGTCAGGGAACCATGAGGTGAAGTAATCAGTGGGAAGCGTAGCTGCTTAGGAATACAAAAACGCACGAAAAGACCGAACTCAGGAGAGGTTACGATAGTCCCCGTCCCACAAAATATGACACAGTGTATGGAAAGCCTCAGTAAACCAAGGTCCACCACACTAAGTAAACAAAAAGGGACGGTCAATAGAGAATTAAAGGTGCTATATTTAAATGCGCGCAGTGTACGGAACAAGGTAGATGAGCTTGTGGCCCAGATTGTGACTGGCAGGTATGATGTGGTAGGCATCACAGAGACGTGGTTGCAGGGGGTTCAGGACTGGCATTTAAACCTCCAGGGATTCACAACCTATCGAAGAGACAGAGAGGTGGGCAGAGGGGGCGGGGCTGACTTGTTAATTAGGAATGAAATTAAATCGATAGCACTAAACGACATAGGGTCAGATGATGTGGAGTCTGCGTGGGTAGAGTTGAGGAACCACAAAGGCAAAAAAAACCCATAATGGGTGTTATGTACTGGCCTCCTAACAGTGGTCAGGACCAGGGTCACAAAATGCACCACGAAATAGAAAGTGCGTGTCAGAAAGGCAAGGTCACAGTGATCATGGGGGATTTTAATATGCAGGTGGACAGGGTAGATAATGCTGCCAGTGGACCCAAGGAAAGGGAATTCATTGAATGTTTACAGGAGGGGTCTTTTTGGAACAGCTTGTGATGGAGCCCACGAGGGGACAGACCATTCTGGACTTAGTTATATGTAATGAGCCAGAATTGATTAAAGATCTTAAAGTAAGGGAACACTTAGGAGGCAGTGATCATAACATGGTAGAATTCAATCTCCAATTTGAAAGAAAGAAGATAGAATCAGATGTAAAGGTGTTACAGTTAAATAAAGGTAACTACAGGGGCATGAGGGAGGAACTGACGAAAATCGACTGGGAGCAGAGCCTAGTGGGAAAGACAGTAGAACAGCAATGGCTGGAGTTTCTGGGAGTAATTGAGGGCACAGTACAGATGTCCGTCCCAAAGAAAAGAAAGGTTATCAGAGGGGAGATTAGGCAGCCATGGCTGACAAAGGAAGTTAGGGAATGCATCAAAACAACAGAGAAAGCCTATAATCTGGCAAAGAGTAGTGGGAAGTCAGAAGATTGGGAAGGCTACAAAAACAAACAGGATAACAAAGAGAGAAATAAAGAAAGAGAGGATCAATTATGAAGGTAGGCCAGAAAGTAACATTAGGATTGATAATAAAAGTTTCTTTAAATACATTAAAAACAAACGGGAGGTAAAAGTAGACATTGGGCCGCTCCAAAATGTCCCTGGTAATCTAGTGATGGGAGAGAAGGAAACAGCTGAGGAACTAAATAAGTACTTTGCGTCAGTCTTCACAGTAGAAAGAACAAAGAACAAAGAAATGTACAGCACAGGAACAGGCCCTTCGGCCCTCCAAGCCCGTGCCGACCATACTGCCCGACTAAACTACAATCTTCTACACTTCCTGGGTCCGTATCCTTCTATTCCCATCCTATTCATATATTTGTCAAGATGCCCCTTAAATGTCCCTATCGTCCCTGCTTCCACTACCTCCTCCGGTAGCGAGTTCCAGGCACCCACTACCCTCTGCGTAAAAAACTTGCCTCGTACATCTACTCTAAACCTTGCCCCTCTCACCTTAAACCTATGCCCCCTAGTAATTGACCCCTCTACCCTGGGGAAAAGCCTCTGACTATCCACTCTGTCTATGCCCCTCAATATTTTGTATACCTCTATCAGGTCGCCCCTCAACCTCCTTCGTTCCAGTGAGAACAAACCGAGTTTATTCAATCGCTCCTCATAGCTTATGCCCTCCATACCAGGCAACATTCTGGTAAATCTCTTCTGCACCCTCTCTAAAGCCTCCACATCCTTCTGGTAGTGTGGCGACCAGAATTGAACACTATACTCCAAGTGTGGCCTAAGTAGAAGACATGAGTAATATCCCAACAATTCAGGAGAGTCAGGGGGCAGAGTTGAATATGGTATCCATCACAAAGGAGAAAGTGCTAGAGAAACAAAGAGGTCTAAAAATTGATAAATCTCCGGGCCCAGATGGGATACATCCTAGAGTTCTAAAGGAGATATCTGAAGAAATAGTGGAAGCGTTAGTTATGATCTTTCAAAAGTCACTGGAGTCAGGGAAAGTCCCAGAGGATTGGAAAATCGCTGTTGTAACCCCCCTGTTCAAGAAGGGAACAAGGAAAAAGATGGAAAATTATAGGCCAATTAGTCTATCCTCGGTTGTTGGCAAGATTCTAGAATCCATTGTTAAGGATGAGATTTCTAAATTCTTGTCAGTACGGGGTCGGATCAGGACAAGTCAGCATGGATTTAGTAAGGGGAGGTCGTGCCTGACAAACCTGTTAGAGTTCTTTGAAGAGATAACACATAGGTTAGACCAAGGAGAGCCAATGGATGTTATCTATCTTGACTTCCAAAAGGCCTTTGATAAGGTGCCTCACGGGAGACTGCTGAGTAAAATAAGGGCCCATGGTATTCGAGGCAAGGTACTAACATGGATAGACGATTGGCTGTCAGGCAGAAGGCAGAGAGTTGGGATAAAATGTTCTTTTTCGGAATTGGCAACCGATGACGAGCGGTGTCCCGCAGGGTTCAGTGTTGGGGCCGCAGCTGTTCTCTTTATATATTAACGATCTAGATGACGGGACTGGGGAAATTCTGGCTAAGTTTGCCGATGATACAAAGATAGGTGGAGGGGCAGGTAGTATGGAGGAGGTGGGGAGGCTGCAGAAAGTTTTAGACAGTTTAGTAAAGTGGTCCAAGAAATGGCTGATGAAATTCAACGTGGGCAAGTGCGAGGTCTTGCACTTTGGAAAAAAGAATAGAGGCATGGACTATTTTCTAAACGGTGACAAAATTCATAATGCTGAAGAGCAAAGGGACTTGGGAGTCCTAGTCCAGGATTCTCTCAAGGTAAACTTGCAGGTTGAGTCCGTAATTAAGAAAGCAAATGCAATGTTGTCATTTATCTCAAGAGGCTTGGAATATAAAAGCAGGGATGTACTTCTGAAGCTTTATAAAGCGTTAGTTAGGCCCCATTTAGAATACTGTGAGAAATGTTGGGCCCCACACCTCAGGAAGGACATACTGGCACTGGAGCGGGTCCAGCGGAGATTCACACGGATAATCCCAGGAATGGTAGGCCTAACATACGATGAACGTCTGAGGATCCTGGGATTATATTCATTGAAGTTTAGGAGGTTGAGGGGATATCTAATAGAAACTTACAAGATAATGAATGGCTTAGATAGGGTGGACGTAGGGAAGTTGTTTCCATGAGCAGGGGAGACTAGGACCCGGGGGCACAGCCTTAGAATAAAAGGGAATCACTTTAGAACAGAGATGAGGAGAAATTTCTTCAGCCAAAGAGTAGTGGGTCTGTGGAATTCATTGCCACAGAGGGCGGTGGAGGCCGGGACGTTGAGTGTCTTTAAGACAGAAGTTGATAAATTCTTGATTTCTCGAGGAATTAAGGGCTATGGAGAGAGAGCGGGTAAATGGAGTTGAAATCAGCCATGATTGAATGGTGGAGTGGACTCGATGGGCCGAATGGCCTTACTTCCGCT
The DNA here is from genome assembly GCF_047496885.1 of Scyliorhinus torazame. Lineage (NCBI taxonomy): Eukaryota > Metazoa > Chordata > Chondrichthyes > Carcharhiniformes > Scyliorhinidae > Scyliorhinus > Scyliorhinus torazame. The sequence continues at coordinate 92,850 of NW_027308212.1, forward strand.
CCTATGTCTTATGGTCTTATGGTCCCTCTGTAACTTGTAACATCCTTCCGCACTATCCACAACTCCACCGACTTTAGTGTCATCTGCAAATTTACTCACCCATCCTTTTTTACAGCATTTTCTCTGTGGTTCCCCATTTTTTACCTTTACCTTAGACTCTCAATACCTTCGTGTGAGGAACAGGTCGGCGGGAGTTCGGTCTTTGTTGATTGCAGCAAACTGATCAATGCAGCAATGAGAAGCTCGTTAAACACCAGCGGCTTGGAGAAGGACGGCACTCAGATAGAGGACTCTGGCTGGAGTGCAAAAATAGGAAAAGCACATGAAGTGTGAAAAGAAATTACGATGAATATAGAATTTAAATCGATTTGTGCACGGAGCATATGTTTTGTCACAAAGCGTTAGGATGGCCGAGCGGTCGAAGGCGCTGCGTTAAGTTTGCAGTCTCCTCTGGAAGCGTGCGTTCGAATTCCCTTCTGACATTAACATTTCTTCCACGAAGTTATGTTCCTCAAACAAAATGTTCAACCCCAGGAAGATCCAATACCTCCGGTTCAATTGGGAAGTGGTGGCCTCAGGACATGAGATGAACTTCCTCCTGTGTGGACACAGAAGGGGTTCTTTGGCGACTTGTCTGTGAAAGCGGCACCAGAAGCAGCTGTGGAGAGAGATTCCAGTCGCCAGGATGCAACTGTCTAATTGGAGCTTTCACGCCGCTCAGATCTTAGACTCTCAATACCTTCGCGTGAGGAACAGGTAGGCGGCAGCTCGGTCTTTGTTGATTGGAGCAAACTGATCAATGCAGCAATGAAAAGCTCCTGAACCCCCCAGCGGCTTGGAGAAAGATCGCACTCAGATGCAGGTCTCTGGCTGGGGTTCAAAAATAGGAAAAGCACATCTTGTTTGAAAGGAAATTACGAAGAAGATAGAATTTAAATCGATTTGTGCACGGAGCATATCTGTTGCCACAGCGCGGCAGGGTGGCCGAACGTTCGAAGGCGCTGCTTTAAGGTCCCAGTCGCAGCATTAAGATCGCAGTCTTCTCTGAGGCCTGTGTTCGACTCCCACTTCTGACATTAACTTTTCTTCCACGAGGTTACATTTCTCCAGCAAAATGTTCAACTACCAAACATCCAATACCTCCAATTCAATGGGGAACCGTTGGCCTCAGGACGTGAGATTCCTGCTTAAATTGGCACAGCAATACCCCACTGGCAAAATCCCAGCTAGTGACCGGATAATCTGCTCAGTGACTCTGGTTGAGGAATTAATATGGATCCCAGGACTCCGGGCAAAATTCCTCTTCACTTGTTGTAAATAGTCTTGCTGGTTGGATTGTCGAGGTGACTCATTTAACCTCTCACATAATCCTCTTCTGCCGCTTTTACTGCATGAAACTCCTCCTGTTTGGACACTGAAGGTGTTTTTTGGCTACTTGTCTGTGAATGCAGAAGCAGCTGTGGAGAGAGATTCCAGTCGCGAGAATGCAACTCTATAATTGCATGCTTCACGCCGCTCAGATCTTAGACTCTCAATAGCTTCGTGTGAGGAACAGGTCGGCGGCAGTTCGGGTTTTTTGATTGGATCAAACTGATCAATGCATCAATGAGAAGCTTCTTAACCGCCAGAGGCTTGGAGAAGAATGGCACCCAGATACGTGACTCTGGCTGGCGTTCAAAAATAGGAAAAGCACATCTCGTTCGAAATGAAATAACGGTGAAGATCGAACTTAAATCTATTGATGCACGGAGCATACCCTTTGCCACAAAGCGTCAGGATAGCAGAGCGGTTGATGGCGCTGCGTTAAGGTCGCAGTTTCCTCTGGAGGCGTAGGTTTGAATTCAACATCTGACATTAACATTACCTCCACGAGGTTACATTTCTCAAGAAAAATATTCAACCCCAGGATGATCCAATATCTCCCATGCAATGGGAGAGGTGGCCTCGTATCGTGCGATTCGTGCTTAAATTCCCACAGGAAAAAGCCCACTTGATGAATGGATAATCTGCTCAGTGACTCTGGTTGAAGCAGTAATATTAATCCCAGGACTCCGGGTATAATTCCTCTTATCTTGTAAATAATCTGTCTGGTTGGATTGTCGCGGTTACTCAGTTGACTTCTCCCAGAGTCCTCTTCTGCCGCCTTTACTGGATGAACGTCCTCCTGTTTGGACACTGCAGGGGTTCTTTGGCTACTTGTCTGTGAAAGCAGCAAGAGAAGCAGCTGTGGAGAAAGATTCCAGTCGCAAGAATGCAACAGTCTAATTGCATCCTTCACGGCGCTCAGATCTACGACTCTCAATAATGAGGAACAGGTCGGCGGCAGTTTGGTCTTTGTTGATTGGAGCAAACAGGTCAATGCAGCGTTGAGAAGCTCCATAACCCCCAGCGGCTTGGAGAAGGATGCCAGTCGGATGCAAGACTCTGGCTGTGGTTCAAAAATAGGAAAATCACATCGAGTTTAGAATGAAATGATGATTAAGAAAGATCTCAAATCGATTTGTGCACGGAGCAGGGCTTCTGCCAGAGCGCCTCAGGATGGCCGAGCGATCGTAGACACTGCATTCAGGTAGCAGTTTCCTCTGGAGGCGTGTGTTCGAATCCCACTGCTGACATTAACTTTTCGTCCACGAGGTTACATTTCTGCAGCAAAATGTTCAACCTCAGGAAGGTCAAATAACTCAGATACAATGGGGAAGCGGTGGCCTCAGGACATGAGATTCCTGCTTCGATTCGCACAAGAAGACCGTACAGATAGAAACCCAATTCATGGCTGGATGATCTGCTCAGTGACTCTGGTTGAGGAATTAACATTGATCCCAGGACTCCGGGTAAAATTCTCTTCTCTTGTTGTGAGTAGTTTGGTTGGTTGGATTGTCAAGGTAAACTCAGTTTTTCGAAGAGGTCACAAAGATGATTGATGCAGGTAGGGCAGTGGATGTTATCTATATGGACTTCAGTAAGGCCTTTGACAAGGTCCCTCATGGTAGACCGGCACAAAAATTGAAGTCACACGGGATCAGGGGTGAGCTGGCAAGTTAGATCGAGAACTGGTTAGGTCATAGAAGACAGAGTGCAGCAATGGAAGGGTGATTTCCTAATTGGAGGGCTGTGACTAGTGGTGTTCCGCAGGGATCAGTGCTGGGACCTTTGCTGTTCGTAGAAAACATAAATGATTTGGAGGAAAATGTAACTGGTCTGCTAAGTAAGTTTGCAGACGACACACAGGTTGGTGGAATTGCGGATAGAGATGAGGACAGTCAGCGGATGCCGCAGGATTTAGATCGTTTGGAGACGTGGGTGGAGAGATGGCAGATGGCGTTTAATCCGGACAAATGTGAGGTAATGCATTTTGGAAGGTCTAATGGAGGTAGGGAATATACAGTGAATGGTAGAACACTCGAGAGTATTGAAAGTCAGAGAGATCAAGGTGAACAGGTCCACAGGTCATTGAAAGGGACAACACAGGTGGATAAGGTAGTCAGAAAGGCATACGGCATGCTTGCCTTCATTGGCCGGGGCACTAAGTACAAGAATTGGCACGTCACGTTGCAGCTGTATAGAACCTTAGTTTGGCCACACTTTGAGTAGAGTGTTCAATTCTGGTCGCCACACTACCAGAAGTGTGTGGAGGCTTTATGAAGGTGCAGAAGAGATTTAACAGGATGATGCCCGGTATGGAGGGCATTAGTTATGAGGAGCGGTTGAATAAACTCGGTTTGTTCTCACTGGAACGACGGAGGTTGACGGGCGAGCTGATAGTGGTCTACAAAATTATGAGGGGCATCGACACAGTGGATAGTCAGAGACATTTACCCAGGCTAGGGGTGTTAATTACTGGGCGGCATCGGTTTAAGGTGCGCGGGGCAATGTTTAGAGGAGATGTACGAGGCACGTTTTTTACACAGAGGGTAGTGGGTGCCTGGAACTCGCTGCCGGAGGAGGCGGTGGGACCATGGACGATAGTAACATGGAAGGGGCATTTTGACAAATACAGGAATAGGATGGGAATAGAGGGATACGGAACAAGGAAGTGTAGAAGATTTTAGTTTAGACGGGCAGCATGGTCGGCACGGGCTTGGAGGGCCGAAGGGCCTGTTCCTGTGCTGTACTTTTCGTTGTTCTTTGTTTTTGTTTGAAATGAAATGACAATGACGATAGAATTTAAATCGATTCGTGCACGGAACACACCGTATGTCACAGCGCGTACCGATGGCCGAGCGGATGAAGGTGCTGCGTTTCGGTTATAGTCTCCTCTGGAGACGTGTGTTCGAATCTCACTTCAGATATTCAACTTTCATCCGCGCGGATCCATTTCTCCAGCGAAGTGTTGAACCCGAGGATAATCCAATACCTCCGATTCAATGGGGAAGCGGTGGCCTCGGGACGCGAGATTCGTACTTAAATTCGTACAGCAAGACCCCACAGTCAGAAGCCCAGTTCATGACTGGATGATATGCTCAGTGACTCTGGTTGACGAATTAATACTGATCCCAGGACTCCGGGTAAATTTCCACTTCCATTGTTGTAAATAGTCTGGCTGGTTGGATTGTCGGACGTGAATCAGCTGGCTTCTTCCAGAAAGTTCTTCTGCCGCCTTTACAGCATGAACATCCTCGTGTTTGGCACTGGAGGCGTTATTCGGCTACTTGTCTGTGAAAGCAGCACCAGATGCAGCTGTGCAGAGAGATTCCAGTCGCCAGGATGCAACTGTCTCATTGGATCCTTCCCGCCACTCAGATCTTAGACTCTTAATACCTTCGTGGAAGGAACAGTTAGACGGCAGTACGGACTTTGTTGATTGGAGCAAACTGATCAATGCAGAAATGAGAGCTCCTTAACACACAGCGCGTTGGAGAACGATCGCATTCAGACGCAAGAGTCTGGCTGGCGTTCAAAAATAGTAAAACCACATCTAGTTTGAAATGAAGATGAAAATTAAATTTAAATCGATTTGCGCATGGAGCATATCTTTGGCCACAGTGCGTCAGGATGGCCGAGCGATCGAAGGCGCTGCGTTAATGTCGCAGTCTCCTCTGGAGGCGTGGGTTCGAATCCCACTTCTGACATTCCCTTTTCCTCCACGTGGTTACGTTTCTCCAGCAATATTTGCAACACCAGGACGATCCAATACCTCCCATTCAATGGGGAAGCGGTGGCCTCCTGGAATGAGATTCCTGCTGATATTCGCACAGCAAGACCCCACAGGCATAAGCCCAGTTCATCACTGGATAATCTGCTCATGACTCTATTTGAGGAATTAATAATGATCCCAGGATTCCTGGTAAATGTCTCGTCTCTTGTTGTAAATAGTCTGGCTGGTTGGATTGTCGAGGTGTCTCAGTCGACATCTCCCAGAAAACTCTTCTGCCGCCTTTACTGGATGAACGTCCTCCTGTTTGGACACTGAAGGGTTTTCTGGCTACTTGTTTGTGAAAGCAGCACCAGAAGCAGCTGTGGAGAGAGATTCCAGTCGCAAGGATGCAACTGTATAATTGGATCCTTCACGCCGCTCAGATCTTAGACTCTCAATATCTTCATGTGAGGAACAGGTCGGCGGGAGTTCGGTCTTTGTTGATTGCAGCAAACTGATCAATGCAACGACGCGAAGCTCCTTAACCCCCAGCGGCTTGGAGAAGGACGGCACTCAGATGCAGGACTCTGGCTGGTGTTCAAAAATAGGAAAAGCACAACTGATTAGAAATGAAATGACAATGAAGATAGAATTTAAAATTCTTCAGTGAGCGATGGTGGTATAATGGTGAGCATAGCTGCCTTCCAAGCAGTTGACCTGGGTTCGATTCCCAGCCATCGCAGAAAAAACTTAATTCGAAATTTTGGGCAGCAAGGTAGCACAGTTGTTTCACAGCTCCAGGGTTCCAGGTTCGATTCCCGGCTTGGGTCACTGTCTGTGCGGAGTCTGCACGTTCTCCCCATGTCTGCGTGAATTTCACCCCGGGTGCTCCGGTTTCCTCCCACGGCATAAAGACGAGCTGGCTCGGGGAATTGGTCATGCGTAATTGCCCTTAGTGTCCAAAAAGGTAGGAAGGATTATTGGGTTGCGGGGTGAGGGTGATAGGATGGAATTGAGGTCTTAAGTGGATCGGTGCAGACTCGATGGGCCGAATGGACTCCTTCTGCACTGTATGTTCTATGTCTATTTGTGCACCGAGCATAACAGTTTCTGCAGCTCGTCAGGGTGGCCGAGCGGTCGAAGATGCGGGTTAAGGACGCAGTCTCCTCTGGAGGCGTGCGTTAGAATCCTACTTCTGACATTGCCTTTTTTTCCACGAGGTTACATTTCTCCAAAAATTGTTGAACCCCAGGAAGATCTCATCCCTCCCATTCAATGGGGAAGCGGTGGCCTCGGGACGCGAGATTCGTACTTAAATTCGTACAGCAAGACCCCACAGTCAGAAGCCCATTTCATGACTGGATGATATGCTCAGTGACTCTGGTTGACGAATTAATACTGATACCAGGACTCCGGGTATATTTCCACTTCCATTGTTGTATATAGCCTGGCTGGTTGGATTGTCGAACGTGAATCAGCTGGCTTCTTCCAGAAAGTTCTTCTGCCGCCTTTACAGCATGAACATCCTCGTGTTTGGCACTGGAGGCGTTATTCGGCTACTTGTCTGTGAAAGCAGCACCAGATGCAGCTGTGCAGAGAGATTCCAGTCGCCAGGATGCAACTGTCTCATTGGATCCTTCCCGCCACTCAGACCTTAGACTCTTAATACCTTCGTGGAAGGAACAGTTAGACGGCAGTACGGACTTTGTTGATTGGAGCAAACTGATCAATGCAGAAATGAGAGCTCCTTAACACACAGCGCGTTGGAGAACGATCGCATTCAGACGCAAGAATCTGGCTGGCGTTCAAAAATAGTAAAACCACATCTAGTTTGAAATGAAATGAAGATGAAAATTAAATTTAAATCGATTTGCGCATGGAGCATATCTTTGGCCACAGTGCGTCAGGATGGCCGAGCGATCGAAGGCGCTGCGTTAAGGTCGCAGTCTCCTCTGGAGGCGTGGGTTCGAATCCCACTTCTGACATTCCCTTTTCCTCCACGTGGTTACGTTTCTCCAGCAATATTTGCAACACCAGGACGATCCAATACCTCCCATTCAATGGGGAAGCGGTGGCCTCCTGGAATGAGATTCCTGCTGATATTCGCACAGCAAGACCCCACAGGCATAAGCCCAGTTCATCACTGGATAATCTGCTCATGACTCTATTTGAGGAATTAATAATGATCCCAGGATTCCTGGTAAATGTCTCGTCTCTTGTTGTAAATAGTCTGGCTGGTTGGATTGTCGAGGTGTCTCAGTCAACATCTCCCAGAAAACTCTTCTGCCGCCTTTACTGGATGAACGTCCTCCTGTTTGGACACTGAAGGGTTTTCTGGCTACTTGTTTGTGAAAGCAGCACCAGAAGCAGCTGTGGAGAGAGATTCCAGTCGCAAGGATGCAACTTTATAATTGGATCCTTCACGCCGCTCAGATCTTAGACTCTCAATATCTTCATGTGAGGAACAGGTCGGCGGGAGTTCGGTCTTTGTTGATTGCAGCAAACTGATCAATGCAACGACGCGAAGCTCCTTAACCCCCAGCGGCTTGGAGAAGGACGGCACTCGGATGCAGGACTCTGGCTGGTGTTCAAAAATAGGAAAAGCACAACTGATTAGAAATGAAATGACAATGAAGATGTAATTTAAAATTCTTCAGTGAGCGATGGTGGTATAATGGTGAGCATAGCGGCCTTCCAAGCAGTTGACCTGGGTTCGATTCCCAGCCATCGCAGAAAAAACTTATTTCGAAATTTTGGGCAGCAAGGTAGCACAGTTGTTTCACAGCTCCAGGGTTCCAGGTTCGATTCCCGGCTTGGGTCACTGTCTGTGCGGAGTCTGCACGTTCTCCCCATGTCTGCGTGAATTTCACCCCGGGTGCTCCGGTTTCCTCCCACGGCATAAAGACGAGCTGGCTCGGGGAATTGGTCATGCGTAATTGCCCTTAGTGTCCAAAAAGGTAGGAAGGATTATTGGGTTGCGGGGTGAGGGTGATAGGATGGAATTGAGGTCTTAAGTGGATCGGTGCAGACTCGATGGGCGAATGGACTCCTTCTGCACTGTATGTTCGATGTCTATTTGTGCACCGAGCATAACAGTTTCTGCAGCTCGTCAGGGTGGCCGAGCGGTCGAAGATGCGGGTTAAGGACGCAGTTTCCTCTGGAGGCGTGCGTTAGAATCCTACTTCTGACATTGCCTTTTTTTCCACGAGGTTACATTTCTCCAAAAATTGTTGAACCCCAGGAAGATCTCATACCTCCCATTCAATGGGGAAGCGGTGGCCTCGGGACGCGAGATTCGTACTTAAATTCGTACAGCAAGACCCCACAGTCAGAAGCCCAGTTCATGACTGGATGATATGCTCAGTGACTCTGGTTGACGAATTAATACTGATACCAGGACTCCGGGTATATTTCCACTTCCATTGTTGTATATAGTCTGGCTGGTTGGATTGTCGGACGTGAATCAGCTGGCTTCTTCCAGAAAGTTCTTCTGCCGCCTTTACAGCATGAACATCCTCGTGTTTGGCACTGGAGGCGTTATTCGGCTACTTGTCTGTGAAAGCAGCACCAGATGCAGCTGTGCAGAGAGATTCCAGTCGCCAGGATGCAACTGTCTCATTGGATCCTTCCCGCCACTCAGATCTTAGACTCTTAATACCTTCGTGGAAGGAACAGTTAGACGGCAGTACGGACTTTGTTGATTGGAGCAAACTGATCAATGCAGAAATGAGAGCTCCTTAACACACAGCGCGTTGGAGAACGATCGCATTCAGACGCAAGAGTCTGGCTGGCGTTCAAAAATAGTAAAACCACATCTAGTTTGAAATGAAATGAAGATGAAAATTAAATTTAAATCGATTTGCGCATGGAGCATATCTTTGGCCACAGTGCGTCAGGATGGCCGAGCGATCGAAGGCGCTCCGTTAAGGTCGCAGTCTCCTCTGGAGGCGTGGGTTCGAATCCCACTTCTGACATTCCCTTTTCCTCCACGTGGTTACGTTTCTCCAGCAATATTTGCAACACCAGGACGATCCAATACCTCCCATTCAATGGGGAAGCGGTGGCCTCCTGGAATGAGATTCCTGCTGATATTCGCACAGCAAGACCCCACAGGCATAAGCCCAGTTCATCACTGGATAATCTGCTCATGACTCTATTTGAGGAATTAATAATGATCCCAGGATTCCTGGTAAATGTCTCGTCTCTTGTTGTAAATAGTCTGGCTGGTTGGATTGTCGAGGTGTCTCAGTCGACATCTCCCAGAAAACTCTTCTGCCGCCTTTACTGGATGAACGTCCTCCTGTTTGGACACTGAAGGGTTTTCTGGCTACTTGTTTGTGAAAGCAGCACCAGAAGCAGCTGTGGAGAGAGATTCCAGTCGCAAGGATGCAACTGTATAATTGGATCCTTCACGCCGCTCAGATCTTAGACTCACAATATCTTCATGTGAGGAACAGGTCGGCGGGAGTTCGGTCTTTGTTGATTGCAGCAAACTGATCAATGCAACGACGCGAAGCTCCTTAACCCCCAGCGGCTTGGAGAAGGACGGCACTCAGATGCAGGACTCTGGCTGGTGTTCAAAAATAGGAAAAGCACAACTGATTAGAAATGAAATGACAATGAAGATATAATTTCAAATTCTTCAGTGAGCGATGGTGGTATAATGGTGAGCATAGCTGCCTTCCAAGCAGTTGACCTGGGTTCGATTCCCAGCCATCGCAGAAAAAACTTATTTCGAAATTTTGGGCAGCAAGGTAGCACAGTTGTTTCACAGCTCCAGGGTTCCAGGTTCGATTCCCGGCTTGGGTCACTGTCTGTGCGGAATCTGCACGTTCTCCCCATGTCTGCGTGAATTTCACCCCGGGTGCTCCGGTTTCCTCCCACGGCATAAAGACGAGCTGGCTCGGGGAATTGGTCATGCGTAATTGCCCTTAGTGTCCAAAAAGGTAGGAAGGATTATTGGGTTGCGGGGTGAGGGTGATAGGATGGAATTGAGGTCTTAAGTGGATCGGTGCAGACTCGATGGGCCGAATGGACTCCTTCTGCACTGTATGTTCGATGTCTATTTGTGCACCGAGCATAACAGTTTCTGCAGCTCGTCAGGGTGGCCGAGCGGTCGAAGGCGCGGGTTAAGGACGCAGTCTCCTCTGGAGGCGTGCGTTAGAATCCTACTTCTGACATTGCCTTTTTTTCCACGAGGTTATATTTCTCCAAAAATTGTTGAACCCCAGGAAGATCTCATACCTCCCATTTAATGGGGAAGCGGTGGCCTCGGGACGCGAGATTCGTACTTAAATTCGTACAGCAAGACCCCACAGTCAGAAGCCCAGTTCATGACTGGATGATATGCTCAGTGACTCTGGTTGACGAATTAATACTGATACCAGGACTCCGGTTAAATTTCCACTTCCATTGTTGTAAATAGTCTGGCTGGTTGGATTGTCGGACGTGGATCAGCTGGCTTCTTCCAGAAAGTTCTTCTGCCGCCTTTACAGCATGAACATCCTCGTGTTTGGCACTGGAGGCGTTATTCGGCTACTTGTCTGTGCAAGCAGCACCAGAAGCAGCTGTGCAGAGAGATTCCAGTCGCCAGGATGCAACTGTCTCATTGGATCCTTCCCGCCACTCAGATCTTAGACTCTTAATACCTTCGTGGAAGGAACAGTTAGACGGCAGTACGGACTTTGTTGATTGGAGCAAACTGATCAATGCAGAAATGAGAGCTCCTTAACACACAGCGCGTTGGAGAACGATCGCATTCAGACGCAAGAGTCTGGCTGGCGTTCAAAAATAGTAAAACCACATCTAGTTTGAAATGAAATGAAGATGAAAATTAAATTTTAATCGATTTGCGCATGGAGCATATCTTCGGCCACAGTGCGTCAGGATGGCCGAGCGGTCGCAGGCGCTGCGTTAAGGTCGCAGTCTCCTCTGGAGGCGTGGGTTCGAATCCCACTTCTGACATTCCCTTTTCCTCCACGTGGTTACGTTTCTCCAGCAATATTTGCAACACCAGGACGATCCAATACCTCCCATTCAATGGGGAAGCGGTGGCCTCCTGGAATGAGATTCCTGCTGATATTCGCACAGCAAGACCCCACAGGCAAAAGCCCAGTTCATCACTGGATAATCTGCTCATGACTCTATTTGAGGAATTAATAATGATCCCAGGATTCCTGGTAAATGTCTCGTCTCTTGTTGTAAATAGTCTGGCTGGTTGGATTGTCGAGGTGTCTCAGTCGACATCTCCCAGAAAACTCTTCTGCCGCCTTTACTGGATGAACGTCCTCCTGTTTGGACACTGAAGGGTTTTCTGGCTACTTGTTTGTGAAAGCAGCACCAGAAGCAGCTGTGGAGAGAGATTCCATTCGCAAGGATGCAACTGTATAATTGGATCCTTCACGCCGCTCAGATCTTAGACTCTCAATATCTTCATGTGAGGAACAGGTCGGCGGGAGTTCGGTCTTTGTTGATTGCAGAAAACTGATCAATGCAACGACGCGAAGCTCCTTAACCCCCAGCGGCTTGGAGAAGGACGGCACTCAGATGCAGGACTCTGGCTGGTGTTCAAAAATAGGGAAAGCACAACTGATTAGAAATGAAATGACAATGAAGATATAATTTAAAACTCGTCAGTGAGCGATGGTGGTATAATGGTGAGCAGAGCTGCCTTCCAAGCAGTTGACCTGGGTTCGATTCCCAGCCATCGCAGAAAAAACTTATTTCGAAATTTTGGGCAGCAAGGTAGCACAGTTGTTTCACAGCTCCAGGGTTCCAGGTTCGATTCCCGGCTTGGGTCACTGTCTGTGCGGAGTCTGCACGTTCTCCCCATGTCTGCGTGAATTTCACCCCGGGTGCTCCGGTTTCCTCCCACGGCATAAAGACGAGCTGGCTAGTGGAATTGGTCATGCGTAATTGCCCTTAGTGTCCAAAAAGCTAGGAAGGATTATTGGGTTGCGGGGTGAGGGTGATAGGATGGAATTGAGGTCTGAAGTGGATCGGTGCAGACTCGATGGGCCGAATGGACTCCTTCTGCACTGTATGTTCTATGTCTATTTGTGCACCGAGCATAACAGTTTCTGCAGCTCGTCAGGGTGGCCGAGCGGTCGAAGGCGCGGGTTAAGGACGCAGTCTCCTCTGGAGGCGTGCGTTAGAATCCTACTTCTGACATTGCCTTTTTTTCCACGAGGTTACATTTCTCCAAAAATTGTTGAACCCCAGGAAGATCTCATACCTCCCATTCAATGGGGAAGCGGTGGCCTCGGGACGCGAGATTCGTACTTAAATTCGTACAGCAAGACCCCACAGTCAGAAGCCCAGTTCATGACTGGATGATATGCTCAGTGACTCTGGTTGACGAATTAATACTGATACCAGGACTCCGGGTATATTTCCACTTCCATTGTTGTATAGAGTCTGGCTGGTTGGATTGTCGGACGTGAATCAGCTGGCTTCTTCCAGAAAGTTCTTCTGCCGCCTTTACAGCATGAACATCCTCGTGTTTGGCACTGGAGGCGTTATTCGGCTACTTGTCTGTGAAAGCAGCACCAGATGCAGCTGTGCAGAGAGATTCCAGTCGCCAGGATGCAACTGTCTCATTGGATCCTTCCCGCCACTCAGATCTTAGACTCTTAATACCTTCGTGGAAGGAACAGTTAGACGGCAGTACGGACTTTGTTGATTGGAGCAAACTGATCAATGCAGAAATGAGAGCTCCTGAACACACAGCGCGTTGGAGAACGATCGCACTCAGACGCAAGAGTCTGGCTGGCGTTCAAAAATAGTAAAACCACATCTAGTTTGAAATGAAATGAAGATGGAAATTAAATTTAAATCGATTTGCGCATGGAGCATATCTTTGGCCACAGTGCGTCAGGATGGCCGAGCGGTCGAAGGCGCTGCGTTAAGGTCGCAGCCTCCTCTGGAGGCGTGGGTTCGAATCCCACTTCTGACATTCCCTTTTCCTCCACGTGGTTACGTTTCTCCAGCAATATTTGCAACACCAGGACGATCCAATACCTCCCATTCAATGGGGAAGCGGTGGCCTCCTGGAATGAGATTCCTGCTGATATTCGCACAGCAAGACCCCACAGGCAAAAGCCCAGTTAATCACTGGATAATCTGCTCATGACTCTATTTGAGGAATTAATAATGATCCCAGGATTCCGGGTAAATGTCTCGTCTCTTGTTGTAAATAGTCTGGCTGGTTGGATTATTGAGGTGTCTCAGTCGACATCTCCCAGAAAACTCTACTGCAGCCTTTCCTGGATGAACGTCCTCCTGTTTGGACACTGAAGGGTTCTCTGGCTACTTGTTTGTGAAAGCAGCACCAGAAGCAGCTGTGGAGAGAGATTCCAGTCGCAAGGATGCAACTGGAGAATTGGATCCTTCACGCTGCTCAGATCTTAGACTCTCAATACCTTCGTGTGAGGAACAGGCCGGCGGGAGTTCGGTCTTTGTTGATTGCAGCAAACTGATCAATGCAACAATGCGAAGCTCCTTAACCCCCAGCGGCTTGGAGAAGGACGGCACTCAGATGCAGGACTCTGGCTGGTGTTCAAAAATAGGAAAAGCACAACTGATTAGAAATGAAATGACAATGAAGATAGAATTTAAAGTTCTTCAGTGAGCGATGGTGGGATAGTGGTGAGCATAGCTGCCTTCCAAGCATTTCATCTAGGTTCGATGCCCGGCCATCGCAGAAAAAACTTATTTCGAAATTTTCGGCAGCAAGCTAGCGCTGTGGTTAGCACAGTTGTTTCACAGCTCCAGGGTTCCAGGTTCGATTCCCGGCTTGGGTCACTGTCTGTGCGGAGTCTGCACGTTCTCCCCATGTCTGCGTGAATTTCACCCCGGGTGCTCCGGATTCCTCCCACAGCATGAAGACGCGCTGGCTCGGGGAACTGGTCATGCGTAATTGCCCTTAGTGTCCAAAAAAGTAGGAAGGTTTATTGGATTGTGGGGTGAGTGTGATAGGATGGAATTGACGTCTTAAGTGGGTCGGTGCAGACTCGATGGGCCGACTGGACTCCTTCTGCTCTGTATGTTCTCTGTCTATGTCTATTTGTGCACGTAGCATAACGTTGTCGCCAGCTCGTCAGGCTGGCCGAGCGGTCGAAGGCGCTGCGTTAAGATCGCAGTGTCCTCTGGAAGGCGTGGGTTCGAATCCTACTTCGGACATTGCCATTTTTTCCACGAGGTTACATTTCTCCAATAAATGTTCAACCCCAGGAAGATCTAATACCTCCCATTCAATGGGGAAGCGGTGGCCTCGGCACGTGAGATTCGCACTTAAATTCGCACAGCAAGACCCCACTGTCAGAAGCCCAGTTCATGACGGGATGATCTGCTCAGTGACTCTGGTTGACGAATTAATACTGTCCTCAGGACTCCGGGTAAATTTCCACTTCCCTTGTTGTAAATAGTCTGGCTGGTTGGATTGTCGGACGTGAATCAGTTGGCTTCTTCCAGAAAGTTCTTCTGCCGCCTTTACAGCATGAGGGACCTCCTGTTTTGACACTGAAGGGTTCTTTGGCTACTTGTTTGTGAAAGCAGCACCAGAATCAGCTGTGGAGAGAGTTTCCAGTCGCAAGGATGCAACTGTATAATTGGATCCTTCACGCCGCTCAGATCTTAGACTCTCAATACCGTCGTGTGAGGAACAGGTCGGCGGGAGTTCGGTCTTTGTTGATTGCAGCAAACTGATCAATGCATCAATGCGAAGCTCCTTAGCCCCCAGCGGCTTGGAGAAGGACGGTACTCAGATTCAGGATTATGGCTGGTGTTCAAAAAATAGGAAAAGCACAACTGATTAGAAAGAAAATGCGAATGAAGATATAATTCAAAGCGGGTCTGTGAGCGATGGTGGTACAGTGGTGAGCACAGTTTCCTTCCAAGCAGTTGACCTGTGTTCGATTCTCGGCCATCGCAGAAGAAATTTATTTCGAAATTTTGGACAGCAAGGTAGCATCGTGGTTAGCACAGTTGCTTCACAGCACCAGGGTTCCAGTTTCGATTCCCGGCTTCGGTCACTGTCTGTGCGGAGTCTGCATGTTCTCCCTGTGTCTGCGTGAATTTCACCCCGGGTGCTCCGGTTTCCTCCTCCAGCCCATAGACGTGCAGGCTAGGTGAATTGGCCATGCAAAATTGCCCTTCGTGTCCACAAAGGTAGGAAAGATTATCCGGTTGCGGGATGAGGGTGATAGGGTGGAATTGAGGGCTTAGGTGGGTCGGTGCAGACTCGATGGGCCGAATGGCCTCCTACAGCACTGTATGTTCTATGTCTATGTCGATTTGTGCACGGAGCATAACATTTCACCCAGCTCGTCAGGATGGCCGAACTGTCTTGCTGGAGGCGAGGGTTCGAATGCCACCTCTGACATTAACTTTTCTTCCACGTGCTTACATTTCTCCAGCAAAATGTTCAGGCCCAGGAAGATCCAATACCTCCCATTCAAAGGGGAAGCGGTGGCCTCGGGACGTGAGATTCGTGCTTAAATTCGCACAGCAAGTTCCCACAGGCAGAAGCCAAGTTCATGACGGCATGATCTGCTCAGTAACTCTGGATCAGGAATTAATAATGATCCCAGGACTCCGCGTAAATTTCCACTTCCCTTGTTGTAAATAGTCTGGCATGTTGTATTGGCGGATGTGAATAAGTTGGCTTCTCCCAGAATGTTCTTCTGCCGCCTTTACAGCATGAACATCCTCGTGTTTGGACACTGGAGGGGCTATTAGGCTACTAGCCTGTGAAAGCAGCACCAGAAGCAGCTGTGCAGAGAGATTCCAGTCGCCAAGATGCAACTGTATAATTGGATCCATCACGCCGCTCAGATCTTAGACTCGTAATACCTTCGTGTGAGGAACAGGTAGGCGGCAGTACGGACTTTGTTGAAAAGAGCAAACTGATCAATGCAGAAATGAGAGCTCCTTAACACACAGCGTGTTGGAGAACGATCGCACTCAGATACAAGAGTCTGGCTGGCGTTCAAAAATAGTAAAACCACATCTAGTTTGAAATGAAATGAAGATGAAAATTGAATTTAAATCGATTCGCCGATGGAGCATATCTTTGGTTACAGCGCGTCAGGATGGCCTAGCGGTCGAAGGCGCTGCGTTAAGGTTGCAGTCTCCTCTGGAGGGGTGGGTTCGAATCCTACTTCTGACATTAACGTTTCCTCCACGTGGTTACGTTTCTCCAGCAAAATGTGCAACCCCAGGATGATTCAATGGGTCAGGGAATGAAATTCCTGCTTACATTCGCACAGCAAGACCTCACAGGGAGAAGCCCAGTTCATAACTGGATAATATAAGAACTAGGAGCAGGAGTAGGCCATCTGGCCCCTCGAGCCTGCTCCACCATTCAATGAGATCATGGCTGATCTTTTGTGGACTCAGCTCCACTTTCCGGCCCGAACACCATAACCCTTAATCCCTTTATTCTTCAAAAAACTATCTATCCTTATCTTAAAAACATTTAATGAAGGAGCCTCTACTGCTTCACTGGGCAAGGAATTCCATAGATTCACAACGCTTTGGGTGAAGACGTTCCTTCTAAACTCAGTCCTAAATCTACTTCCCCTTATTTTGAGGCTATGCCCCCTAGTTCTGTTTTCACCCGCCAGTGGAAACAACCTGCCCGCATCTATCCTTTCTATTCCCTTCATAATCTCATATGTTTCTATAAGATCCCCCCCCCCCTCATCCTTCTAAATTCCAATGAGTACAGTCCCAGTCTACTCAACCTCTCCTCGTAATCCAACCCCTTCAGCTCTGGGATTAACCTAGTGAATCTCCTCTGCACACCCTCCAGTGCCAGTACGTCCTTTCTCAAGCAAGGAGACCAAAACTGAACACAATACTCTAGGTGTGGCCTCACTAACACCTTATACAATTGCAGCAGAACCTCCCCAGTCTTAAACTCCATCCCTCTAGCAATGAAGGACAAAATTCCATTTGCCTTCTTAATCACCTGTTGCACCTGAAAACCAACTTTTTGAGACTCATGCACTAGAACACCCAGGTCTCTCTGCACAGCAGCATGTTTTAATATTTTATCATATAAATAATAATCTCTTTTGCTGTTATTCCTACCAAAATGGATAACCTCACATTTGTCAACATTGTATTCCATCTGCCAGACCCTAGCCCATTCACTTAGCCTATCCAAATCCCTCTGCAGACTTCCAATATCCTCTGCACTTTTTGCTTTACCACTTATCTTAGTGTCGTATGCAAACTTGGACACATTGCCCTTGGTCCCCAACTCCAAATCATCGATGTAAATTGTGAACAGTTGTGGGCCCAACACTGATCACTGAGGGACACCACTAGCTACTGATTGCCAACCAGAGAAACACCCATTAATCCCCACTCTTTGCTTTCTATTAATTAACCAATCCTCTATCCATGCTACTACTTTCCCCTTAATGCCATGCATCTTTATCTGATGCAACAACCTTTTGTGTGGCACCTTGTCAAAGGCTTTCTGGAAATCCAGATATACCAGATATACCACATCCATTGGCTCCCCGTTATCTACCGCACTGTTAATGTCCTCAAAATATTCCACTAAATTAGTTAGGCGCGACCTGCCCTTTATGAACCCATGCTGCGTCTGTCCAGTGGGACAATTTCCATCCAGATGCCTCGCTATGTCTTCCTTGATGATAGATACCAGCATCTTCCCTACTACCGAAGTTAAGCTCACTGGCCTATAATTACCCGCTTTCTGCCTACCTCCTTTTTTAAACAGTGGTGTCACGTTTGCTAATTTCCAATCCGCCGGGACGGCCCCAGATAATTTTGGTAAATTATCACTAGTGCATTTGCAATTTCCCTAGCCATCCGTTTTAGCACTCTGGGATGCATTCCATCAGGTCCAGGAGACTTGTCTACCTTTAGCCCCATGAGCTTGCCCATCACTACCTCCTTGGTGATAACAATCCTCTCAAGGTCCTCACCTGTCATAGCCTCATTTCCATCAGTCACTGGCATGTTATTTGTGTCTTCCACTGTGAAGACCGACCCAAAAAACCTGTTCAGTTCCTCAGCCATTTCCTCATCTCCCATTACTAAATCTCCCTTCTCATCCTCTAAAGGACAAATATTTACCTTAGCCACTCTTTTTTGTTTTATGTATTTGTCGAAACCTTTACTATCTGTTTTTATATTCTGAGCAAGTTTACTCTCATAATCTATCTTACTCTTCTTTATAGCTTTTTTTAGTAGCTTTCAGTTGCCCCCTAAAGATTTCCCAGTCCTCTAGTCTCCCACTGATCTTTGCTACTTTGTATGTTTTATCCTTCAATTTGATACTCTCCCTTATTCCCTTAGATATCGACGGTCGATTTTCCCTCTTTTTACCGCCCTTCCTTTTTGTTGGTATCTACCTTTGCTGAGCACTGTGAAAAATCACTTGGAAGGTTCTCCACTGTTTCTCAACTGTTTCACAATAAAATATTTGCTCCCAGTCTATCTTAGCTAGTTCTTCTCTCATCCCATTGTAATCTCCTTTGTTTAAGCGCAAAACACTAGTGCTTGATTGTACCTTCTCACCCTCCATCTGTGTTTTAAATTCCATCATATTGTGATCGCTCCTTCCGAAAGGTTCCCTAACTATGAGATCCTGAATCAATCCTGTCTCATTACACAGGACCAGATCTGGGACCGCTTGTTCCCTCGTAGGTTCCACCTAGGAAACTATCGCGGATACATTCTATAAACTCCTCCTCAAGGCTGCCTTGACTGACCTGGTTAAACCAATCAACATGTAGATTAAAATCCCCCATGATAACTGCTGTACCATTTCTACATGCATCTGCTATTTCATTGTTTATTGCCTGCCCCACCATAATGTTACTATTTGGTGGCCTATAGATTACTCCTATCAGTGACTTTTTCGCCTTACTATTCCTGATTTCCACCCAAATGGATTCAACCTTATCCTCCATAGCACCGGTGTCACCCCTTACTGTTGCCCGGATGTCATCCTTAAATAACAGAGCTACACCACCTCCCTTACCATCCACTCTGTCCTTCCGAAAGGTTTGATACCCTCGGATATTTAACTCCCAGTCGTGACCATCCTTTAACCATGTTTCAGTAATGGCCACTAAATCATAGTCATTCACGACGATTTGCGCCATCAACTCATTTACCTTATTCTGAATAATACGAGCATTCAGGTAAAGTACACTTATGTTGGCTTTTTTACCTCTGTTCTGAATCTTAACACCTCGATCAGTAACCTCTCCTAAGTTATATTTCCTCTTAACCTTTCTCCTAATTTTCCTTGTCATCGAACCCATATCTTCCTGTAACAACCTGCCGCGTCGCTTAACATTCATGTTTTCACTTCCCGTTTTATTTCTTTTATTATTCGTGGTCCTATTCACTGAGCTCCCCCTCAGTCACTGTACCTTGTACTGTCGCCCTTTTTGATTTTTGACTATGGCTTCTCTGCCTTACACTTTCCCCATTACTGCCTTTTATTTCTGTCCCTGTTTTACAACCTTCCAACTTCCTGCATCGGTTCCCATCCCCCTGCCACATAAGTTTAAACTCTCCCCAACAGCTCTAGCAAACACCCCCCCCCCCCCCCTAGGGCATCAGTTCCAGTCCTGCCCAGGTGCAGACCGTCCGGTTTGTACTGGTCCCACCTCCCCCAGAACCGGTTCCAATGTCCCAGGAATTTGAATCCCTCCCTCTTGCACCATCTCTCGAGCCACGTATTCATCCTCTCTATCCTGACACTCCTACTCTGACTAGCTCGTGGCACTGGTAGCAATCCTGAGATTACTACCTTTGAGGTCCTACTTTTTAGTTTTCCTCCTAGCTCCCTAAATTCAGCTTGTAGGACCTCGTCCCGTTTTTTACCTATATCGTTGGTGCATATGTGCACCACGACAGCTGGCTGTTCACCCTCACCCCCCCCCCCCCCCTCCAGAATGTCCTGCAGCCGCTCCGAGACATCCTTGACCCTTGCACCAGGGAAGCAACATACCATCCTGGAGTCTGGATTGCGTCCGCAGAACCGCCTGTCTATTCCCCTTACAATTGAGTCCCCTATCACTATAGCCCTGCCATTCTTCTTCCTGCCCAGCTGCGCAGCAGAGCCAGCCACGGTGCCATGAACCTGGCTGCTGCTGCCTTCCCCTGGTGAGCCATCTCCCTCAACAGTATCCAATGCGGTATATCTGTTTTGCAGGGAGATGACCGCAGAGGACACCTGCACTGCCTTCCTACTCTTGCTCTGTCTTTTGGTCACCCATTTACTATCTCCCTCAGTACCTTCCACCTGCTACTTGTTTCTAGCTTGAAATTAAATGACGACGAAGATAGAATTGTAATCGATTTTTGCACGCAGCATATCTTTTGCGACAGCGCGTCAGGATGGTCGAGCGTTCGAAGTCACTGCGTTAAGGTCACAGTCTCCTCTGGAGGCATGGGTCCGAATCCCACTGCTGATATTAACTTTTCCTCCACGAGGTTACATTTCTCCAGCAAAATGTTCACCCCAGGAAGATCCAATGCATCCCATTCACCGGGGAAGAGGCGGCCTCAGGACGTGAGAATCCTGCTTAAATTGGCACAGCAAAACCCAACAGGAAAAGATCAGTTACTGACTGGATAATCAGATCTGTGACTCTGGCACTCAGATACAGGGTTCAAAAATAGTAAAAGCACATCAAGTTTGAAATGAAATGACGATGAATATAGAATTTAAATCGCTTTGTGCATTCCACTGAAACAATTTACCATTTCCTCCGAAGCAAAGCTTATTTTATCAAGTCAATGTGCTTCTTAATTCCTGTTAAATTTTGTTTCCTTGCTGATGTAAAATCAAAAGAAAGACTTTTTGTCCCTTGGTTTTATATCGGGATCACTGGGTCAATTTGGTTCTTTCTGGTTTGGTGGCGTCCACTGCGAACAGAACAATAGACATAAGTGAGCAGTCTTTACAAATAGAAGAGTCGAGCACAAGGGCAATGCCGCTATGCAGATTCTTCATAAAATCCTGAAAGAGAAATAGAAAATGTTGGATATCTTGACTGGTATGGCAACATCTGTGGAGAGAGAAAGACAGTTACAGTTCCGAATCCAGTACGACACTCCCTCCCATTCTCTGTTTCCATCTCCATAGCTGCTGCCAGGCCTGTTAAGGATTTTCAGCATTTTCTGTTTTTATCACGGGATTACACGCCAGCTCTAGGCGGCTGTCATGGGCACGGTGGGCGGAATGGACTCATCCTGATCTGTAACCATTTTTTGATTCTCTAAACAAGAGTTAGCAACGGGAAGTATCCAATTGGAGAGTTACACCCTGGCGTATGTAATCTCCCTCCACAGCTGCTACCGGTGCTACTTTCACAGACATGTAGCCGAAGAACACCTCCAGTGGACAAAACAGAAGGGAATTCATCCAGTGGAGGCGACAGAGAAGGATTGTGGAAGAGGTCAACTGAGTCACCTCGACTGTACTGTGGACAGCCGAAGAACTGATGTCAAGGAGCGGTTAAGCTCCAAACATGACCTTCGCCCCTCCCTCCTTTTCCTCCAAACTGCTCCCGAGTTCAGTCAATGGGACCATATCGATCGAACAGATGTTATAAAGTCCTTGCAGGGCTCGGCGGGGGTTTGAACCCGGGACCAATCGCATTTTGCCGATCAGAAGACGCTAAGCGAGAATCATACTCCTAGATCAACGAACAAGCCGGAGATCAGTATTCCGCTGAAACCATCTTACCATTACCTCCCAAGCAAAGCTTATTTTATCAACTCAACGGACTTAATTCTGTTGAATTTGGTTTGGTTGTTAAAGTAAAATCAAAAGGAACTCCCTTTTGCCCCTTGCTTTCCTTATTTAGATTATTGGGTAAATTTGTTTTTTTCTGGTTTGTTGGCCTCCACGGGGAACAGAACAATAGACAGAAGGGACAAGTCTTTGTAAATATAAGCGCCGGGCACAAGGGCAATGCCGCTATGGAGATTCTCCATAAAATCCTGAAAGACAAATAGAAATTGCTGGACAAATCGTCTGGTATGGTAACATCTGTGGAGAGAGGAAGAGAGTTACCATTCTGAATTCAGAATGACCCTGCTTCCCATTCTCTGTTTCGCTCAACACAGCTGCTGCCAGGCATGTTGGGATTTTCCAGCATTTTTTGTTTGTATCACGGTACTATACGCCAGCTCTAGGCGATTGTCATGGACACGTTGGGCGGAATGGACTCACCCTGATCTGTTACCATTTAATGATTCTCTAAACGAGTGTGAGCAACGTGAAGTATCCAATTGGAGAGTTGCATCCTGGCGATTGGAATCTCTCTCCCCCGCTGTTTACGGTGCAGCCTTCACAGATACTTCGCAGAAGAATCCCTCCAGTGGACAAACAGGAGGAAATAAATCCAGTGGAGGCGGTAGAGGAGGGTTCTGGGAGTGGTCAACTGTGTCAGCTCGACTGCACTGTGGGCAGCCAAAGAACTGGTGTCAAAGAGCGGTTAAACCCCAAACATGACCCTCGCTCCCACCCTCCTTTTTCTCCAAACTGCTCCCTCGTTCAGTCAATGGCACCATATCGATCGCACAGATATTAAAAAGTGCTTTGCAAGGATCGTCCAGGATTTGAACACGTGACCTCTAGCATTTTATTGCAGCAGAAGGCCCCAAGCGAGAATCATACCCCTAGACCAACGAACCAGGTGCGCTCAACGTACCGCTGAAACCACCTTACCATTACGTCCCAAGCAAAGTTTATTTGAGCAACTCAATGGACTTCTTAATTCCCGCTGAATTTGGTTTGGTTGTGAAAGTAAAATCAAAAGAAAGTCTTCTTTGTCCCTTGCTTTTCTTATCGGGATCATTGCGTCAATTTGGTTCTTTCTGGTTCGTTGTCCTCCACTGCGAACAGAACAATAGACATACGGGACCAGTTTTTATAATTAGAAGCGCCGAGCACAAGGGCAATGCCGCTATGGCGATTCTTCATAAAATCCTGAAACAGCAATGGAAAATGGTGGATAACTCGGATGGCCGGGCAACACCTGTGGAGGGAGACAGAGAGTTACAGTTCCGAATCCAGTCTGACCCTCCTTCCCATTCTCTGTTTCCCTCCCCACATCTGCTGCCAGGCCTGTTGAGATTTTACAGCATTTTCTGTCTTCATCACAGGACTACACGCCAGCTCCAGGCGACTGACATGGACACGGTGGGCGGAATGGACTCACGCTGATCTTTAACCATTCTATGATTCTCTAAACGAGCGTGTAAGTTCTGAGCAACGTGAAGTATCCAATTGGAGAATTGCATCCTGGCGACTGGAATCTCTCTCCCCCGCTGCTTCCGGGGCTGCTTTCGCAGGCACGTAGCCGAGAAACACCTCCAGTGGACAAACAGGAGGAATTTCACCCAGTGGAGGCGGCAGAGGAGGGTTCTGGGCGAGTGTATCAGTGCCTGTCACTGTCTGTAAGTGTGCGATTGTATCAGTCAGTGTCTGTGACTGTGAGTGTATGAAAATGAAATGAAATGAAAATCGCGTATTGTCACAAGTAAGCTTCAAATGAAGTTACTGTGAAAAGCCCCTAGTCGCCACATTCCGGCGCCTGTCCGGGGAGGCTGTCACGTGAATTGAACTGTGCTGCTGGCCTGCCTTGGTGTGCTTTCAAAGCCAGCGATTTAGCCCTGTGCTAAACAGACACACGCTGATTAGATGTATCAGCGTGTGTAAATGTCTGTGAGTTGTGATTGTAACTGTCAGTATCTGTTAATGCCTGTTTGTGTGTGATTGTAGCTATCAGTGTATTTCAGTGTATGTGAGTTGTGATTGTATCTTTCAGTGTTTGATACTGTGTGTGAATGTACAATTGTATCTGTCAGTGTGGGTTACTGTCTGTAAGTGTCTGATTGTATCTGTCAGTCTCAGTTCTTATCTGTGAGTGTGATTTACCTGTCAGATTGTTACTTTCTGTCAGTCTCTGTTGCTGTCAGTATCTGTCAGTGTCTGAAAATACTGCAAATTGTTATTCGTCCTCTCCATAATGCTCATAATTGAAAACAGAAACTTCTCTAATTGTTACAGTGCTCCAGGAGATCCTACACCCAGACTATAGAATTGGTGGATTCTATGGACTACTTCATGCAACATTATTTGTTTGTCTCTGAAATCCATTCTCACTCCTGTACTCGTCCAGATTTCACTTAAAAACATTTCTGCTATTCGTCTTAATTGATCCTCAAGATAAACACTTCCAAATTCTACCACCTCCATTGGGAAATACATGAATATAGATTGTTTAACTTTTACTTACTTCTAACACCTCTCAGTCCTGCCGATCACATTCTATCACCGGTTCTTCATGTTGACCTGTTTCTGCAACACCGACAGTTCATGTGAATCTCCCCCGCTCTGTTGCGGTTCTGTGTCGTGGCCAATAGATGTCAGCACACTCTGGTGGAACGAAGTTCGCAGGTCAGAGTGACACACAACTGATAACAATTGTTTATATTATATTGAACTTGGGACGGCGGGATTTATGAGAACATAATATTTGGTGATGATCTTTTCTTATATTTTGGTTGTGTTGAATCCGTCAACATGTTGTATGTGGGAGTGAGGTGCATTCGCTCTGCCCTTCTCTGGTCCCGTTTGTAAATGGGGGATTCCTGTCACTCTCAGGTAATAGTGAGAGTGAAAGAGACAATCTGAAACTGACAGTCTTCGTCACTATATGTGCCTGTGGATACGTTGTCAGTGGAACCGCTCCTTGACACCAGTTCTTCGGCTACCCACAGTACAGTTGAGGTTACCGGGATGACTTCTCCACTAATTCTCTTCAGCCAGCTCTCCAGGATGAACCTCCTCCTGTTTGTAGACGGGAGGGGTTCTTTAGCTACTTGCCTGTAAGAAGATCGCGTATTAAAATTCAATAAAGTAAAGGAGTTGTATCATGTGGTTAATGAGATGCACAATAATCCATTGTACTCTACACACGTGGAATGAAATCCCATCCTCGTCTGTAATGTGTCTGTTGTGTCTCTGTTTGGTCCACTTCATGAGCAAAAAGTAAAAATGCTGTGATTTTTAGCATTTGTTCAAGGGCTTGGAGGGTGGTGAATTCGTCCAACACTGTCCATGTTGATACCACGTTATAAAAAGGTGAGAAAGTTACTTATTTCACTCCCTGCCCTCAATTTGAAACTCACAAAGTCGCTCAAAAGATAAGTTCATAAGGTATAGGAGCAGAATTAAGCCATTAGACCGATCGAGTCTGCACGCCATTCTATCATGGCTGAGTTGTTCCTCATCTGCTACCTACAAAGTTACAGTGGTCGATTGCAATATCAGCCAGAGCACCTCCTCCCGAGAACACACGTCTTCGGAGCGGGAGTAGGCAATTTAGCCTACTGGGCCTAACACCTTCCATGTGATCCTGGCTTATGCCATCCTGGCCTCAACTCCACCATCCTGCCCGTTCTCCATAACCCATCAACTCATTACCAATAAACATCTCTCTAACCCCTCCTTAACTTTACTCTCTCTCCCTGTATGCAACGCACCCTGGGGTAGCGAATTCCACAGAATCACAACCCTTTGGGAGAAGTAGTTTTTCCTCAAATCTTTTTTAAGTTTGCAATCTCTTATTCTAAAACTATGACCTCTCGTTTTAGAATGCCCCATAAGAGGAAGCATCAGCCCCCCGTCTACTTTATCCATACCTTTTGGCATCTTATACACCTCAATTAGATAATTGCGCATAGATTCTGAGTGAGACTATGGCCAGTCTTCCTCAGTTTGAAACTCATGGTGTCGCGCAAAATCATCCGATACAACTATTACTGCGATGGCCGGAATCCGAACCCGGTACAACTGCTTGGAAGAAAGCTGTGCTGACCACTGCACCACCATCGCTGCATTTCCAAATTTGAACACCAGGTGGAATAGATGGAGGCCGATACTTTCCATCTGTTCATGGATGCAAAACGAGTGAAGACACATTAACTTGCGCGCTTGTGGGCCGCGGTAAAGGTGATCGACTGATAATCTATTGTGCTCTGCACACGTGGGTTCGAATCCCATACTCCTCGAAATTGTATCCACTGTTTCCGCGAAATGTGACTCATTTTTCCAAGGTGGATCCACAATCACTGATGTGACAGTCTATTACAGGTTGTCAGGCCAGAATGCATCCAGTTGGGTTAGAGGAGGGAGGAACGGAGGCAGACGTGTTTGGGGCTGAACAGCTCATTGACACCAGTTCTTCTTCGGCTACCCACAGTCTCGTCGAGGTGACCGGGTTGACTTCTCCCACAATTACATTCTGCTACCTCTCCTGGATTAATTTCATTCTATTTGTCCACTGGAGGAGTGCGTCGGCTGCTTGTCTGTGAGAAGATCGGACATTAATGTTTCATGAAGTAAAGTAGTTGTACCACGTGGTTAAGGGGCTGCACAATAATCCTTTACGCTCTGCGCACGTGGGTTCGAATCCCATCCTCGGCTGAAACGTGTCTGCTGTGTCTCTGTTTGGTCCATGTCACGAGCATAAAGTAAAAATGCTGTGATGTTTAGCTTTTGTTTAAGGGCTTGGGGGTGGTTAATAGTCGAACACTATTCATGTTGAAATCACATTACAAATAGGTGAGAAAGTTACTTATTTAACTCACTGCTCTAATTGCGCATAAATTCTGATTTGGAAACTGTTTCTTCCCCTCAGTTTGAAACTCACGAAGTCGCGCAAAAGTTACGTTCATAAAATATCAGGAGCAGAATTAAGCCATTAGACACATCGAGTCTGCCCCGCCATTCTATCGTGCTGATATGTTCCTCATCTGCTACCGACAATGTTTCAGATGAAGAGGTCGATTGCGCTTTCGCCAGAACACATCCTCTCTGGAAAACAAGACTTCGGAGCTGGAGTCGGCAATTTAGCTTCGTGAGCCTAATACATTTCATGTGATCTTGGCTGATCCCATCCTGGCCTCAACTCCACCGTCTGGCCCGTTCTCCACAACCCTTCAACTCCTCACCAATAAAAATCTCTCTAACACCTCATGAAATTTACTCAGTCTCCCTGCATCCAACACACTCTGGGGTACCGAATTCCACAGACTCACACCCTTTGCGAGAAGTAGTTTTACCTCCACTCTTTTTTAATTTGCGATCTTTTATTCTAAGGTCATGACCTCTCGTTTTAGAATGCGCCACAAGAGGAGGCATCAGCTCCATGTCTACCTTTCCGGACCTTTTGGCATCTGATACACCTCAGTTAGATAATTACACATACATTCAAGTGAGAAACTGTTGACCAGTTTTTCTCAGTTTGAAACTCACGATGTCAAGACATCCGCGCTAGCAATTACTGCGATGGCCGGGAAACGACCCCGAATCAACTGCTTGGAAGGCAACTGTGCTCACCACTATACCACCATCGCTTCATTTCCATCGTTGAACACCAGTTTGAAACGAACGAGGCAGATAATTTCCATCAGTTCATGGATGCAAAACAAATTGAGACGTATTGGCGCCTGAACCTGTGGGACGAAGTGGCTGAGTGATTAAAGCGATGGACTGTTTATCTTTTGTGCTGTGTACACGTGGGTTCGAATCCCGTTCTCTTCGATTTTTCATCCACACATTTTTCGGAAGTGGAATTCAGTTTTCCACGATCGTTCTGCAATCACTGATGTGACAATCCTTTCCAGTTTGTCAGGCCAGATTGCATCGAGTTGGATTCAAGGGAGGAATGGAGGCAGACGTGTTTGGGGCTTAACCGCTCATTGCCACCAGTTCTTCGGCTACCCACAGTGCAGTCGAGGTGATCGGATTGACTTCTCCCATAATTCTCTTCTGACGATTCTACTGGATGAACTCCCTCCTGTTTGGACACTGGAGGGGTTCTTCGGCTACTAGTATGTGAAAGTAGCACCGGAAGCAGCTGTGGAGAGAGATTTCAGTCGCCAGGTTGCAACGCTCCATTTGGATGCGTCACGTCGCTCAGATCTTAGACTCTCAATACCTTGGTGTGAGGAACAGGTAGAGTGTGAATTCGCTCCTTGCTGATTGGTGAAAACTGACCAATGCAGCTTTGAGCAGCTCCTTTATGCCTTGCGGCTTGGAGAAGGGTGGCACTCAGATACAGGACTCTGGCGGGGGTTGAGAAATAGGAAAAGCGTCACTGCGCCGAGGTCCCAAGTTCGATCCTGTTCTGGGTAGTTGTCCGCGTAGAGTTTACACATTCGCCCCGTGTTGGTGTGTTGGCATTTGGAGTATTGCGTACAGTTCTGGTCACCGCATTATAGGAAGGACGTGGAGGCTTTGGAGCGGGTGCAGAGGAGATTTACCAGGATGTTGCCTGGTATGGAGGGAAAATCTTATGAGGAAAGGCTGATGGACTTGAGGTTGTTTTCGTTGGAGAGAAGAAGGTTAAGAGGAGACTTAATAGAGGCATACAAAATGATCAGGGGGTTGGATAGGGTGGACAGTGAGAGCCTTCTCCCGCGGATGGAAATGGCTGGCACGAGGGGACATAACTTTAAACTGAGGGGTAATAGATATAGGACAGAGGTAGGTTCTTTACGCAAAGAGTAGTGAGGCCGTGGAATGCCCTACCAGCTACAGTGGTGAACTCGCCAACATTGAGGGCATTAAAAAATTTATTGGATAAACATATGGATGATAATGGTATAGTGTAGGTTAGATGGCTTTTGTTTCGGTGCAACATCGTGGGCCGAAGGGCCTGTACTGCGCTGTATTGTTCTATGTTCTATTTTCTATGTTCTATCACCCAAAGATGTGCCAAGTAGGTGGATTGAACACGCTAAATTGCCGCTTAGTTGGAAAAAATGAATTAGGTGCTCTAAATTTATTTTAAAAATAAATAAATGGGAAAAGCAGATCTAACTTGAAATGAAATGGCGTTGAAGATATAATTTAAATCGATTTGTATCTTCTATCGCAACGTGTTCTGATGGTTGGGCGGCCAAAGGCGCTGTGTTAAAGTCGAAGCCTACTCTGGTGCTCTGGGTTCGAATTCCACTCCTGATATGGACTTGTGTTCCACGAGGTTACATTTCTCGAGCAAGATTTTCAAACCTGGGAAGATCTAATACCTCCCATTCAAGGGAAATCCTAGGTCTCAGGATATGCCTAACCTGTTGAGATTTTACAGCATTTTCTCCGTGTTTCCCTATGTTGTAATGCTGTCTCCTTCATTCCTGGGACAAATGTCGGGATGATAGGTATTTGCTGCAAAGCCAACAGGAACGTGCGTTATGTTTACTTTTGGTGTGAGTGAGAATGTATACAGCAGAGAACAACCGCGAACTAGGGCTAATGGCCCAGCACGGTTCCGCTGCGGTCCTCTGCTCCTTAAACCAGGAGCTACAACATTACTGCCCTGCGGTAGCCACACAACTATTCACTTTCTCATTTTTTCTTTCACCAAGAACACGCGTTTGAGCACACTGACTCTGGTCAGCATCGTTCAGATATTTTACTTTCGTGCTGAATGGTTGTTCTGTAAAGGGGGATGTGATTTCTTCTGTGACGTAGTTCTGATGCGGAAGTGGGGAGTTACTGGAAACACCTTCATGGAAGGAAGTTCGTGGCGGCAGTTTCACCTCTCTGGGAATATTGATCAACCTGTTACTAATTTCTTTAAACTTTGCCTCAAGTCCAAGCCCAGAGGCATTCAACGAGGTGCAGAGTGGCGCAGCGGAAGCGTGCTGGGCCCATATCCCAGAGGTCGATGGATTGAAACCATTCTCTGCTATTTATACGTTCACTCATACGAAAAGCCAACAGTTTGGTGTCACCCAGCTGTACTTCTGACTATACCTTTATTAGTATCAAAGTTTTGCTTTCAGTCTGATCCACTCCTTGACACCTGTTTTTCAGCTACCCACAGTACAGTCGTGGTGACTCAGTTGACTTCTCCCAGAATCGTCTGCTGCCGCATCGACTGAATGGAATTTCTCCTGTTTGGACACTGGAGGGCGCCTTCGGCTACTTGTCTGTGAAATCAGCTGTGGAGAGAGATTCCAGTCGCCAGGATGCAACTTTCCTATTGGATCCTTCACGTCGCTTAGATCTTAGACTCTCAATACCTTCGTGTGAGGTACAGGTAGAGCGGAAATTTCATAGAATATAATTTACAGTGCAGAAGGAGGCCATTCGGCCCATCGAGTCTGCACCGGCTCTTGGAAAGAGCACCCTACCCAAGGTCAACACCGCCACCCTATCCCCATAACCCAGCAACCCCACCCAACACTAAGGGAAATTTTGGACACTAAGGGCAATTTATCATGGCCAATCCACCTAACAATTCGGACCTTGTTGATTGGGGCAAACTGATGAATGCAGCAATGAGAAGCTCCTTAACCACCAGCGGCTCGGAATAGGATGGCACTCAGATACAGGCCTCTGGCTGGGGTTCAAAAATTGTAAAGGTACATCCAGTTTGAAATGAAATGACGATGAAGGTGGAATTTAAATCGATTTCTGCACGGAGCATATCTTTTGGCACAACGCGTCAGGATGGCCGAGCGGTCGAAGGTCACAGTCTTCTCTGGTGGCGTGGATCCGAATCCGCCTCCTGATATTGACTTTTCTTCCACGAGGTTACATTTCTCCAGCAAAATGTTCAACCCACGAAGATCAAATGCCTCCCATTCAATGGGGAAGGGGCGATCTCAGCACAAGACATTCCTTCTTAAATTCGCACAGAATTATCCCACAGGTAAAAGCCCAGTGAATGACTGGATAGCCTTTTCAGTGACTCTGGTTGAGGAATTAATAATCCTTCTTCCCTTGTTGTATATAGTCTGGCTGGTTGGATTGTCCGCATCCGTCCGAGAGGGGAAGCTGGGCACTCAGTTTCTATTGTGACTTATTCCTCGATAATGTTTTATTTCTTTATTGCTCCCTTGTGACGTATTACTGGTTATCGTTATATATCTATATTGCCCCTCTGTGTGGTACTACTGGATAATGTTTCGTGTCCAGCTTTGACAAAGTGTCACCTGGACTCCAAACGTTAGCTCTTTTCTCTCCCCATAGATGCTGCCAAAGCAGCTGAGATTTAGAACATAGAACATTATAGCGCAGTACAGCCCTTCAGCCCTCGATGTTGCGCCGACCTGTGAAACCACTCTAAAGCCCATTTACACTATTCCCGTTTCGTCCATATGTCTGTCCAATGACCATTTGAATACCCTTAGTGTTGGCGAGTCCAATGCTGTTGCAGGCAGGGCATTCCACACGCTTACTACTCTCTGAGTAAAGAACTTACCTCTGACGTCTGTCTTATATCAATCTCCCCTGAATTTAAAGCTATGTCCCCTCGTGCTAGATATCACCATCCGAGGAAAAAGGCTCTCACTGTCCACCCTATCCAATCCTCTGATCATCTTGTATGCCTCAATTAAGTCACCTCTTAACCTTCTTCTCTCGAACGAAAACAGCCTCAAGTCCCTCAGCCTTTCCTCATAAGATCCTCCCTCCATACCAGTCAACATTCTGGTAAATCTCCTCTGTACCCTTTCCAATGCTTCCACATCCTTCCTATAAAGCGGTGACCAGAATTGCACGCAGTACTCTAAATGCAGCCGCACCAGAGTTTTGTTCAGCTGCAACATGACCTCATGGCTGCGAAACTCAATCCCTCTACCAATAAAAACTAACACACCGTACGCCTTCTTAACAACCCTCTCAACCTGAGTGGCAACTTTCAGTGATCTATGTACATGGACACCGAGATCTCTCTGCTCATCCACACTGCCAAGAATCTTACCATTAGCCCAGTACTCTGTCTTCCTGTTATTCCTTCAAAAATGAATCACCTTACACTTTTCTGCATTAAACTCCATTTGCAACCTCCCCGCCCAGAGCTGCAGTTATCTATGTACATGTAAAGGTGTTACAGTTAAAAAAAGCTAACTACAGTGGCATGAGGGAGGAACTGACGAAAATCGACTGGGAGCAGAGCCTCGTGGGAAAGACAGTAGAACAGCAATGACAGGAGTTTCTGGGAGTAATTGAGGACACAGTACAGAGGTTCATCCTAAAGAAAAGAAAGGTTATCGGGGGGGGGGGGGGGCGGGATTAGGCAGCCATGGCTGACAAAGGAAGTTAGGGAATGCATCAAAGCAAAAGAGAAAGCCTATAATGTGGCAAAGTGTAGTGGGAAGTCAAAAGATTGGGAAGGCTACAAAAACAAACAAAGGATAACAAAGAGAAAAATAAAGAAAGAGAGGATCAAATATGAAGGTAGGCTAGCCAGTAACATTAGGAATGATAGTAAACGTTTCTTTAAATACATTAAAACAAACGGGTGGCAAAAGTAGACATTGGGCCGCTCCAAAATGACGCTGGTAATCTGGTGATGGGAGACAAGGAAATAGCTGAGGAACTAAATAAGTACTTTGCGTCAGTCTTCACAGTAGAAGACATGAGCAATATCCCAACAATTCAGGAGAGTCAGGGGGCAGAGTTGAATATGGTAACCATCACAAAGGAGAAATTGCGAGAGAAACTAAGAGGTCTAGAAATTGATAAATCTCCGGGCCCAGATGGGCTACATCCTAGAGTTCTAAAGGAGATAGCTGAAGAAATAGTGGAGGCATTAGTTATGATCTTTCAAAAGTCACTGGAGTCAGGGAAAGTCCCAGAGGATTGGAAAATCGCTGTTGTAACCCCCCTGTTCAAGAAGGGAACAAGAAAAAAGATGGAAAATTATAGGCCAATTAGCCGAACCTCGGTTGTTGGCAAAATTCTAGAATCCATTGTTAAGGATGAGATTTCTAAATTCTTGGAAGTGCAGGGTCGGATTAGGACAAGTCAGCATGGATTTAGTAAGGGGAGGTCGTGCCTGACAAACGTGTTAGAGTTCTTTGAAGAGATAACAAATAGGTTAGACCAAGGAGAACCAATGGATGTTCTCTATCTTGACTTCCAAAAGGCCTTTGATAAGGTGCCTCACGGGAGACTGCTGAGTAAAATAAGGGCCCATGGTATTCGAGGCAAGGTACTAACATGGATTGACGATTGGCTGTCAGGCACAAGGCAGAGAGTTGGGATAAAAGGTTCTTTTTCGGAATGGCAACCGGTGACGAGTGGTGTCCCACAGGGTTCAGTGTTGGGGCCACAGCTGTTCTCTTTATATATTAACGATCTAGAGGATGGGACTGGGGGCATTCTGGCTAAGTTTGCCGATGATACAAAGATAGGTGGAGGGGCAGGTAGTATGGAGGAGGTGGGGAGGCTACAGAAAGATTTAGACAGTTTAGGAGAGTGGTCCAAGAAATGGCTGATCAAATTCAACGTGGGCAAGTGCGAGGTCTTGCACTTTGGAAAACAGAATAGAGGCATGGACTATGTTCTAAACGGTGACAAAATTCATAATGCTGAATTGCAAAGGCACTTGGGAGTCCTAGACCACGATACTCTAAAGGTAAACTTGCAGGTTGAGTCCGTAATTAAGAAAGTAAATGCAATGTTGTCATTTATCTCAAGAGGCTTGGAATATAAAAGCAGGGATGTACTTCTGAAGCTTTATAAAGCATTAGTTAGGCCCCATTTAGAATACTGTGAGCAATTTTGGGCCCCACACCTCAGGAAGAACATACTGGCACTGGAGCGGGTCCAGCGGAGATTCACACGGATGATCCCAAGAATGGTAGGCCTAACATACGATGAACGTCTGAGGATCCTGGGATTATATTAATTGGAGTTTAGGAGGTTGAGGGGAGATCTAATAGAAACTTACAAGATAATGAATGGCTTAGATAGGGTGGACGTAGGGAAGTAGTTTCCATTAGCAGGGGAGACTAGGACCCGGGGGCACAGCCTTAGAATAAAAGGGAGTCACTTTAGAACAGAGATGAGGAGAAATTTCTTCAGCCAGAGAGTGGTGGGTCTGTGGAATTCATTGCCACAGAGGGCGGTGGAGGCCGGGACGTTGAGTGTCTTTAAGACAGAAGTTGATAAATTCTTGATTTCTCGAGGAATTAAGGGCTATGGAGAGAGAGCGGGTAAATGGAGTTGAAATCAGCCATGATTGAATGGTGGAGTGGACTCGATGGGCCGAATGGCCTTACTTCCGCTCCTATGTCTTATGGTCTTATGGTCCCTCTGTAACTTGTAACATCCTTCCGCACTATCCACAACTCCACCGACTTTAGTGTCATCTGCAAATTTACTCACCCATCCTTTTTTGCAGCATTTTCTCTGTGGTTCCCCATTTTTTACCTTTACAATATTGTAATACTGTCTGCTTCATTCCTGGGACAACTGTCGGGATGCGACTGCAAGCAGGATTCTGATAGGTATTTGCTGTAAAGCAAACAGGAACGTTGTTTCTGTTTGCTTTCTTGTGAGGGCGATTGTAAATAGCAGGGAATACCCTCGATTCTTCGTACTCGGGGTAATGGCCCATCATTCCGCTGCAGCACTCTGCTCCTTAAACCAGGAGCTACGACATTACTGCCCTGCGGTTGCCAGTCAACTATTCACTTCCTCAATTTTTCTTTCAACAAGAACTCACGTTTGAGCAGACTGATTCGGGTCAGCATAGTTCACATATTTTACTTTCCTGCTGAATGGTCGTTCTGTGAAGGTGGTGTGTTTTCTTCTGTGACGTTGTTCTGATGAGAAAGTGGGGGAGTGACTGGAGGAACCTTTCTGGAAGGAAGTTCCGGGCGGCAGTCCTCTGGGAACATTGATCAACCCGTGACTGATTTCGTAAAACATTATTTAAAACGTGACTCTCATGGGAGTCGAACCCACAACCATTGAACGTCTCACCACGACAGCAACCAGAAGTCCAACGCGCTATCCGTTGCGCCATAGAGCCACACTTGCAGTAATCGCCCATCCCCACATGGGAATTTCCGATGTTGTCCAACCGCGCACCAGAATTGTGAAAATCGATGATAACAAAGCTTCAAATTTATTTTTGCCTGTCATTTGTTAGATCTTTTTGTTCTCTTATTTTGAAATTGACCAGCTCGCATAAATTTCTAAATAAATCGGGCAACTATAGCCGGTAATCGAACGCTGGTTAACCACCCGGAACACCGCGGTGCTCCCCACTATGCCGGTTCAGGCGATGGACTAGAAATCCATTGGGCTTTCCCCGCGGAGGTTCGAATCCTGATGACAACGTGTCTTCCTTTCCTCATGCAATTTACAAATTCACGCAAGTTTCGTTGTCATAAGTTATGCCTTACATGGAAAGCTGTGAGGTGGTGTAAAACACAAAAATGTCAAAGGAACTTTCGTGAAAATGTGTCGAACGGCAAGACTTCTCTGCCGTTCTTAATGGCCGCTGGTCTCACCGACAATTGAGCAAAATGTCTGGGTATCATTTTATTGTTCAAATCAAAGGCTAATGGATGAATAGAACGAGGTGCGAGCAGGCAGTGGGACCTTGGTACTGCACCGGCTACCTTCCACACTTCAACCATCTGCAGCTTAGTTGGAATGGGCCATGTTTACTAGGCCTTTACTTTCCAGACATTAGGTGGAGTTATGGGCAGGGCATGGACAGGGTATGAAATGAAATATGAAATATGAAAATCGCTGATTGTCACAAGTAGGCTTCAAATTGAGTTACTGTGAAAAACCCCTAGTCGCCACATTCCGGCGCATGTTCGGGGATGCTGGTACGGGAACGGTATGATGCGCGTTCGGAGGGTCGGTGCAGACTTAATGGACCGAATAGCCCCACTCTGCCCGCTAGGGAATCGATGTTTCAATTAATTACAGCAGCTCATTGGAGAGATTTGCCCAGACAATGGACTGGAGGAATTAATGTCGCCTCTGATATGACAGCCTGGAAGTTGAGAACGAGAAACTAGTAATCGGATATTTCCACTGACGGTGAATGACTCCGAAACAAGGGTCTCCAATCCCTTTGCTCCTCCAAGGTCTATCGTTTCTCACCATCTGCAAAGTACACCAATTTCCCACTGGTCCTGCAATGTAAGGCTGTTGTGTAACCCCGCACATCTTTACTGACTGCCTCTGTGTCTACTATTCATTGCATTTCCAGCCTGTATTCTACTGGCACATATCAGTTTATTTCGTTCTAGCCGAGGAATTCACATATTCCTTTTTCATATCTCCGCAAATCTAAACTGCAGAATGGATGCGACAAATGACAGAAGAATATTAAATCTTCGAGTTCCTCCCGCTGAAGAACGCACTCCGATGGCATCTTCAACGTAGCTGTTGCAGGTATTGGATAATATCAAGCTCTAAATAAAACAATATTTATGATTACTATTGCGACGTTTGCATTTGAATTTTATGTGTAGGAGCATGATAGTGCGTTGAATAATAGAATAATTGTGTATTTATTTCTGTTATCTCTCAATCTGTTTGTGTTGAGCTGCTTTGTGTATCAATGTGTTTTGACCTGATTGAAAACTGAAGGAAAGATGTTGCCTTTTCTTTTCCTGTCTTTTCTGTGACTCTGTTCCAATTATGGCAATCAATAAGTTTGCCCACCTTTCTTTTGATATCTATGTTCTAATGCTCAGAGTCGCCAGGTATCAAATGATACCACCACAAGGTTCAACCGGCTATTGATCAAAGAGCCAAACACCAGTTAGTTAGTTCAAGGTCAAGGGTACTTTATTTACACACAATTAGTCATGCAACATAAACACTGCTAGTTAACTACACCTATCGACTAAGACAACCTGTACTGAACTTCAGGCACCCGGCTTAGGTCAGAGGGACAGTGGCTGCTGTCCGATTCTGGAACACTCGAGTCTGGAGATATAAGTGCTGCTCAGCTCGGCTCATCCGTCTGGTAGCGAGCGTTGAACTTGCACTTACTTCTGGTGTTGCTGCACTTGGAAATGGTCGTGGCCGGGGCGCCAGGTCCAAGAGAGGACGAATATCTGACAAACTCTTATACTTATACTTGGGGGGCTTCGTGTTCTTTTGGCGGTCCTTTAGTTTGGACCCCACTAATTGGGTGATCCCTGATCACTCTGTTCGATTACTAACCAATAAATTGGCGGGGACCTGGATGGCTGGCCGTGTTCCAAACGGTCACTGACACGGTTGCTTACGCTTCCCCTGAACAGGGAGTGGCGCTGAAATGTCTGGGACTGTACCGGTTGCTCGAGTACCAGTCCTTTGTTTTGGAGAAGATGGGCCATCAAATGCTAATCGGCCGCATCAAAATGCTAATTGGTCGGAGTTTCGAAAACGTCTGGATTTCTTGCTTGCAAATATACATCTCAGGCTCTGAGCCTGCCTGAGCCTTGCCTTGTCCGTTTTACCCGCTAGGCTTTGCGAGTTTCTCTGTCCCTAGTTGTAAGTGGCCATCCCAGATGGCTACACTCCGTCCTCTTGATCCTCATAGCGAAGCGTGAAGGATCACAATACTGGGTCATCTCCTGTTCTCTGAAATGCCGGGTACCCTCAATCAAGGACAGATTCTACCCTACTCTGTGCCACGGGTCGAAAGCATTTACCTAAATCTCCCTGATACAACACGTACCTAAATATTCCTAAGGGGCCTTTTAACATTCAATCCTATATTCCATTCTCCTTATAAATAATATAAAAGGAGAACCTCTAACTGTGTCTCAGTAAACTACCCTCATGCTGCTACTTAACAATCAAAGAACTTATCTTGCAGCACAAATATCCAATAGCAGTATCACATTTCTTCATATCACTAACATTCATATACAGAAAATTAACTTTATTAAAGGAGCAACAACTGCGGAATTTATGAAATAAAAAAGTTCAGAAAGAGTGTGGGGTTTGCTGGAGTCCGAGGATAGGGACTCTAAAGGTGTATACTGGAGGGCGGGAGGCTCTCCTTCTCCATTTCCGCAATCTGATTGTCTGGGTGACTCTGCAGAATATGGCTATCACTACATAGAACATAGAACATAGAAAATACAGCACAGAACAGGCCCTTCGGCCCACGATGTTGTGCCGAACCTTTGTCCTAGATTAATCATAGATTGTCATTGAATTTACAGTGCAGAAGGAGGCCATTCGGCCCTTTGAGTCTGCACCAGCTCTTGGAAAGAGCACCCTACCCAAACTTAACACCTCCACCCAACACCAAGGGCAATTTGGACATTAAGGGCAATTTATCATTGGCCAATTCACCTAACCCGCACATCTTTGGACTGTGGGAGGAAACCGGAGCACCCGGAGGAAACCCACGCAGACACGGGGAGGACGTGCAGACTCCGCACAGACAATGACCCAAGCCGGAATCGAACCTGGGACCATGGATCTGTGAAGCAATTGTGCTATCCA
The DNA here is from genome assembly GCF_047496885.1 of Scyliorhinus torazame. Taxonomy (NCBI): domain Eukaryota; kingdom Metazoa; phylum Chordata; class Chondrichthyes; order Carcharhiniformes; family Scyliorhinidae; genus Scyliorhinus; species Scyliorhinus torazame. The sequence goes on from NW_027308212.1 coordinate 131,216, forward strand.
CAATGCTACCGTGCTGCCCTTAAGAACAAATAAATCTACACTATATCATTTTCCCGTAATCCATGTACCTATCCAACAGCTGCTTGAAGGTCCCTAATGTTTCCGACTCAACTACTTCCACAGGCAGTGCATTCCATGCCCCCACTACTCTCTGGGTAAAGAACCTGCCTCTGATATCCCTCCTATATCTTCCACCTTTCACCTTAAATTTATGTCCCCTTGTAATGGTGTGTTCCACCTGGGGAAAAAGTCTCTGACTGTCTACTCTATCTATTCCCCTGATCATCTTATAAACCTCTATCAAGTCGCCCCTCATCCTTCTCCGCTCTAATGAGAATAGGCCTAGCACCCTCAACCTTTCCTCGTAAGACCTACTCTCCATTCCAGGCAACATCCTGGTAAATCTTCTTTGCACCTTTTCCAGAGCTTCCACATCCTTCCTAAAATGAGGCGACCAGAACTGTACACAGTACTCCAAATGTGGCCTTACCAAAGTTTTGTACAGCTGCATCATCACCTCACGGCTCTTAAATTCAATCCCTCTGTTAATGAACGCGAGCACACCATAGGCCTTCTTCACAGCTCTATCCACTTGAGTGGCAACTTTCAAAGATGTATGAACATAGACCCCAAGGTCTCTCTGCTCCTCCACAATGCCAAGAACTCTACCGTTAACCCTGTATTCCGCATTCATATTTGTCCTTCCAAAATGGACAACCTCACACTTTTCAGGGTTAAACTCCATCTGCCACTTCTCAGCCCAGCTCTGCATCCTATCTATGTCTCTTTGCAGCCGGCAACAGCCCTCCTTACTATCCACGACTCCACCAATCTTCGTATCGTCTGCAAATTTACTGACCCACCCTTCAACTCCCTCTTCCAAGTCATTAATGAAAATCACAAACAGCAGAGGACCCAGAACTGATCCCTGCGGTACACCACTGGTAACGGGGATCCAGGCTGAATATTTGCCACCCACCACCACTCTCTGACTTCTATCGGTTAGCCAGTTCGTTATCCAACTGGCCAAATTTTCCACTATCCCATGCCTCCTTACTTTGTGCAGAAGCCTACCATGGGGAACTTTATCAAATGCCTTACTAAAATCCATGTACACTACATCCACTGCTTTACCTTCATCCACATGCTTGGTCACCTCCTCAAAGAATTCAATAAGATTTGTAAGGCAAGACCTACCCCTCACAAATCCGTGCTGACTATCCCGAATCAAGCAGTGTCTTTCCAGATGCTCAGAAATCCTATCCTTCAGTACCCTTTCCATTACTTTGCCTACCACCGAAGTAAGACTAACTGGCCTGTAATTCCCAGGGTTATCCCTAGTTCCTTTTTTGAACAGGGGCACGACATTCGCCACTCTCCAATCCCCTGGTACCACCCCTGTTGACAGTGAGGACGAAAAGATAAATGCCAACGGCTCTGCAATTTCATCACTTGCTTCCCATAGAATCCTTGGATATATCCCGTCAGGCCCGGGGGACTTGTCTATCCTCAGGTTTTTCAAAATGCCCAACACATCTTCCTTCCTAACAAGTATTTCCTCGAGCTTACCAATCTGTTTCACACTGTCCTCTCCAACAATATCGCCCCTCTCATTTGTAAATACAAAAGAAAAGTACTCATTCAAGACCTCTCCTATCTCTTCAGACTCAATACACAATCTCCCGCTACTATCCTTGATCGGACCTACCCTCGCTCTAGTCATTCTCATATTTCTCACATATGTGTAAAAGGCCTTGGGGTTTTCCTTGATCCTACCCGCCAAAGATTGTTCATGCCCTCTCTTAGCTCTCCTAATCCCTTTCTTCAGTTCCCTCCTGGCTATCTTGTATCCCTCCAATGCCCTGTCTGAACCTTGTTTCTTCAGCCTTACATAAGTCACCTTTTTTCTCTTAACAAGACATTCAACCTCTCTTGTCAACCATGGTTCCCTCACTCGACCATCTCTTCCCTGCCTGACAGGGACATGCATATCAAGGACACGTAGCACCTGTTCCTTGAACAAGTTCCACATTTCACTTGTGTCCTTCCCTGCCAGCCTATGTTCCCAACTTATGCACTTCAATTCTTGTCTGACAACATCGTATTTACCCTTCCCCCAATTGTAAACCTTGCCCTGTTGCACGTACCTATCCCTCTCCATTACTAAAGTGAAAGTCACAGAATTGTGGTCACTATCTCCAAAATGCTCCCCCACTAACAAACCTATCACTTGCCCTGGCTCATTACCCAGTACTAAATCCAATATTGCCCCTCCTCTGGTCGGACAATCTACATACTGTGTTAGAAAAGCTTCCTGGACACACTGCACAAACACCACCCCATCCAAACTATTTGATCTAAAGAGTTTCCACTCAATATTTGGGAAGTTAAAGTCGCCCATGACTACTACCCTATGACTTCTGCACCTTTCCAAAATCTGTTTCCCAATCTGTTCCTCCACATCTCTGCTACTATTGGGGGGCCTATAGAAAACTCATAACAAGGTGACTGCTCCTTTCCTATTTCTGACTTCAACCCATACTACCTCAATAGGGTGATACTCCTCGAACTGCCTTTCTGCAGCTGTTATACTATCTCTAATTAATAATGCCACCCCCTACCTCTTTTACCACCCTCCCTAATCTTATTGAAACATCTATAACCAGGGACCTCCAACAACCATTTCTGCCCCTCTTCTATCCAAGTTTCCGTGATGGCCACCACATCGTAGTCCCAAGTACCGATCCATGCCTTAAGTTCACCCACCTTATTCCTGATGCTTCTTGCGTTGAAGTATACACACTTCAACCCATCTCCGTGCCTGCAAATACTCTCCTTGTCAGTGTTCCCTTCCCCACTGCCTCACTAGTAAGGCTTCTACTGTTTTTGACAGGGAGTACCATTTAATCAGATTCTCACACCATGTGGGGGTATCGGTGGCTGGGTCTATGTGTGATGTCGTGTCCAGGCTGGGGTTGTTGTGTTGGGTAGTCGTGTTCGGGGCCTCTGTGGTGAGGGAGGTAGAGGTAGGTAACTCGCGCAACTGTATTGTTCCAGCTACGGTCATGATGCAGATCATCAGGGTCGTCTTCATCTTGTTCAGGCTTTTCTCCGACTGTAGGTATCTTCGTATCTTCTTCGGGGAGCAAGCAAAATGTCTGTTATTATCTTGTTGCTTAACATCTCGTTTGTCTGTCTGTTTCTCCTTAACGTCAATTTCCCGTTAGAATCGTCACCATATGTGACTCCCTCATTTTATTTGTATACCAACCATTTGCGGAGACAAGACATCCGAAAAACAAATTCTGTCACAGTGCGAGCAGTCTCGCAGCTGATGTTTGATGGGCTGAGTGGACGGACAATTTCTCCGTCCTCTGCAAACTCGTTTTTCCAACGAAGTGATTCTGACATGTAAATAGTAGGTGGGGGATAACAACCGAAGGATTGCCTGAAAGGGGCAAAGTTGTGGCAAAATGCATTCTTTAAACCACAGGAATGAAAAAGAACAGCGAAGAGATTCGAAAATAATTCTCCGAATGGAGTGCGTATGATCCGCGGCAGGGCAAGAATGGGTGGAATCCCCGGGTAGGGTGGTGACCAGTGCCTTTACACCACTCCCCGAGCTTGGCTGACCAAATGTATAAGGGGTCCTCAGGCAGGGCGGCGATAAATGCCGTTACTCTACTGCCTGAGTGACCTTCCAAGAGCGGTACGAATTTGGAAATTTGTTTTCTTAACTGCCATGTGGCGTCAGAAGAGTAGTTATTACTGTATCAGGAAAGTATTCGTGAGGCTGACACAAAATCGTACAAGAGAGAATATACAACATTTAAAAACAAAGTAAAGAACAAAAGCGGGCGGGTTCCATCAGAGTATAGGACACCGTAAATCTCAATCGGTTCCTGTCTCTCATCATCTGGACACCTCAAGGTTCCATTCTGAAAAGGGTTTCAAAGGGGTTACCATGGTGGGAGTCAGACATGGAGTCATCAGCATCTCCCAGGTGCCAAACTTGCGTGTAGAGTTTCCGTGCTAACACCGCGTTTGCCGATGTGGGGTCCATTTCATCATTCCGTGTCAGACGACAGGAATGATCGCTTTGCCAGTGTTTCATGTTCCATATGGCGGTCTGGGTAAGGGGGTTGTCCCTATCGGCGGGTGGTGGGTCAGTTTCCGGTGTGGGCAAATAAATCGTCACGAAGGGGCTCAATGTATCCTGATCGGTGTCTCTGGGGCTGCAAAGACTGGGGTCTGGCATGTGTGTCCATTGTTCGGTTTTCTCATGGGCTTCAGTTGTGCTGTCGCTGTCAGCAGAATCAAGCGTCAGGGTGAAATTTGATTCTAGGCGCCGGGTCAAGGTTGTGTGTGTGGACGTGCTGCTGCTGCTGGGGGAAGGGGGGATTGGGTTGTCAGTGGGCGGGTCTTCATTGTCTGCCATCGCCGACGAGAGGTGGTGCGAGTGGCTGCACTGGGTTCCATAAACCTTAAGCTGATTTGCATGGAACCATCCTGATTTTCCGTTCGGATACGTGATTTCATAAACTGTGGGGCTTACTTTCTCCGAGGTTGAATAGGGACTTGCAAATTTAGGGGAGAGGAATGAGCTGTGGTTGTATAAGGTGACCATTACTTGCTGTCCGACTGTATACTCTGTCGGGTGTACCGTCTTATCAAAGCAGGCTTTACTCTGCTTTCATTTTGCTCCTAGTTGAACAGCTGCAGCGACTTGTGCTGCTTTATTATTTTCTACCATGTGCTGGACTGCTTTCTCATGGGTCAGGGTGGGGACTGCGGGGCTGGCCAAATCAAGTCCAAATAAATACTCGGTACACTTCATGGGTCGTCCGGTTATGAGAGTATATGTGGACGTGCGATTTTCTCAGGGTATATCCTGTTGAACTTGTCACTGTGTTCCTAACAAACATCAGTGCGAATGGGAGAACTGTGTGCCATGTCGTGTTGTGCTGCTGCACCGTTTTCTTAAGTGTTGCCTTTAGTGTTCGATTCGTGTGTTCCACAATGCCGCTGGACTGCGGGTGATGGGCAATGTGGAACTTATGCATTATACCAAAAATGGGCATAGCGTTTTTCATAACCCTGCCTGTAAAGTACGAACCTTGGTCCGACACAGTACTACAGGGGAGTCCCCATCTGGTGACAATTTGCTCGGTTAGGATCTTTGCCGTGGGCTTGGCTGTCTTTGTTCTTGAGGGGAAAGTTTCGACACATTTCGTAAATGTATCGCTTACAACCAACACATATTTGTATCCATTTCTGCAGGGTGGGGGGGGTGGGGGGGGTGGGGGTGGGGGGGGGGGGTGGAGGGAACCAATATAATCTAGCTGCAGGTTTGTCCACGGGCAATTCACAGGGCGGGTGTGTCGTAGCTGGGCTTTTTTCGCATATCTATCCGGGCTGTTCTGTGCACAAATCAAGCAATTTTCAACCTAATGGGATACGTCGGTTTTCAAATCAGGCCACCAGCAGAGAGGTCAGAGGTGGGCAAGGGTGGATTCAATTCCTTGGTGTCCATATCCGTCATGGAAATAACAAAATATTTGGTTCCTGTCCTGGGTGGGGACTACATAAATGCCATCTTTTAAAACGATTCCATCATGGATCGTTAAAGAATTCCTAACATTTTCGCAGGGAGCTGAGAAGTTTCCTTTTAAAATTCCCTTCAATGTCTCGTCTTCCTTCTGGGCCTGGGTTAAGTCTTGGATGTTGGTCTGTGAGACCTGAACTGCGTGTACTGGGGCACTCTCGGGGGGTTGCCAAAAGTGGCCATGTCGTGAGCCTGCCTTCGCTTGGGCATCAGCTTTCATGTTGTCGGGTGGGGAGGAACGATGGTGACTTCTTACTTTTACCGCACCATATTTTCTGCCTCTCGCATTCTGAAGGATATATTTGATCAATGGGGCTGAGGGTAGAGGTTTTCCGTCGTCGGAAATTAATCCTTTAGACTCCCACAGGGATAGGAATTCTGTTAGGCTGTTGCAGACATGCAAACTGCCTGAATATATGTCTGCTGGGGTCGGGAACGAATCGGGGTGCTGGACAATGTAAGCGATGGCTGCTAACTCGGCTGCCTGCGAACCTAAGTGTCCAGGCAACTTTAAAGCAATTTCTTCTGAAGCGCGCCCCTGCGCATCCTCGACATAAATACCACATCCTGTGATCCTTTTTCCACCAAGGACTGTGGAGGAGCCATCTACATAGATTCTCAATGCTTTGTCTGTGTTCGTCTATCGTCGGATGCCTGTCTTTTTTGGTACCGACTTGGGAACAAAGGGGCCTGTACTGTGCTTGGGGGCTATGATCTCGCACTCATGTGGGGTTCCTGCATCGTGCAAATGGTCGGCCAGAAACATGTGCGTTTTTGTCCGTTTTACCGTAATGTCGCTTCCTTGTACGAGTAGGGTCCATCGTGCTGTTTGAATGTCGCTTACTGTGCCGTCTTTTAGTCTGCGTCCAGTAAAAGCTGTGTCGGGGTATGCTCGGTCAAAATGGTTACTGGGTTGAGTCCGGTTATGTACGAGAAGCACTGTACTGCCCAGAAAACGGCTAACAGCTTTCGCAGGCTGAAAATCCCTGCTCGACTGCATCTAAAACACGCGAGGCATAGGATATGGGTCCGAAACGATCGTGCCTTTCCTGCAGGAGTACGACCGAAAGGGTTCGGTCGGTGGTCGCTACCTCTATTGCATATGGGGAGTGTGGATCTGGGGCTTGCAAGGCGGGGATTGTGCTCAGGGCGCGATTTAAAACATTCATGGCATCCGTGTGCTGTGGAAGCCATTTCCATGGGGCCTGTTTCTTTCTGAGCTCGGAAAGTGGGGCTGCTTTTGCGGCGAATCCGTCTATGGGGTTTCTACAAGATCCAACCACTCCTAAAAATGAACGGAGTGCTGTAACGTTCTGGGGCAAAGGCAAATTTCGAATGGAGTCTATGCGTTTGTATTCTATTTTACTCTTCCCATGCGTGATGACCGTACCTACATTTGTGAAATTTCCATGGAGGATTTGGGCTTTCATGGGGTTAATTTTGCTTTCAATTGTTGTGAGTAGTCCTAATAATTCTGAAAGAAGCAAGATGTGCGTTTCCTTGGTGTCCGTCTGTCGGAGCAAGTCATCCACATACTGAACAAGGCATTCAGGGCGGGAAAATTTAGATAAGCCATTCGCCAATTGTCTGTGAAAAATGGAGGAGAAGATGTGGAAGGCACGTCCACGTGTACTGCTGTCCCTGGAACGTGAACGCAAATTTATACTGGCAACCTTTGTCCAGTGGTATGGACCAAAAACCATTGCTAATGTCCAATACCGTGAAAACTTTCGACTGGAGTCCCTGTTTTAACATGGTCTCGGAGCTCGTGGCAACAGTGGGGGCTGCTAGGGGAGTCACTTTGTTCAATTCCCTGTAGTCGATGGTCAGTCGCCATGAACCGTCTGGTTTTCTTACTGGCCAAATCGGGGCATTGTTCGTCGATGCTGCTGGTCGAATCACTCCTTGATTTAATAAGCTTTAATAAGCAATTACCTTGACTAACTCTCCCTCGGCTTGCTGGGGGAAGCCATACTGTTTCTGGGACTTAGGATTGGGACCTGTAATGTTAACCACTCTTGGGAATTTGCCGCAGTCGTGCTTGTGCTGGGCAAACGCTGCTTTATGTCTCTTCAAGACCTCTCTAACCGCTTTGCCTGTGGTAATGGTTTGTGCATCAAACCAGTACTCTCCTAATGAGCTGAGTCAATGGGCATAATCTACTACTGTGAGCCTGGCGGGCGCTGCTCTAGCCATTTCCCATATACATCTGTTGACTGGGTCCAATGAAAGGTTGGTGCACTCATGAAATCTATGCCTAGGATGTGTTCTGCTGCCTGGGGTAAATCTACAAAAATGACCAAGTGTTTTGTTTTAATATTGCCAATCTGTACATCCACAGGGGCTGTGATGTGTCCGTGCTGGAGTTGACCTGTAAAGCGATGAAGGGTAATGGTGTCCGTAGTGGGCCATATCTCTCTTTGGTACATGGTGGAGGAGTTTACTGTGGTTCAGGACCCTCCTGTATCCCAAAGGAACTCTACGGGGCGTCCCCAGACGGTGCATGCAACTACCGGTCTTCCGGAGTTATCCTAAAGTGTATCACGGACCCAGGTTGCGGAGCGCGAAGACCGTCAATCGGTGCCATTCATGGCCAAATTATCTGGTCGGGTGCTAACACTGTGGATGGGTCTGGCATTGTTTCTGGGCGGGGGGGGGGGGGGGGGTGCTTATTCCTTTGCTGCTTCGGGCGGTATTGCATTCTCGGGCATAATGTCCTTCGTGTCCACAATTATAACATTCCTATGCTTTAGCATGCTGCGCACTTCTTCTACCTTAATTTACCCATGCGGGGTCTTGGTGTGCCCTTACTGGGTTCATTGTGGCGCCCACTCTCTCCTGCTCTGTCGTTCTCTGTACAGATTGTTCCCAAGCTCTTGATAAGCGTTTCCGACCCCACACTTCATTGTGTGCCGGGTCTGAGGAGTCGTAACTGGCACATCTTCTGCCCTGCTTCTGTGGCATGGGATACTAGTGTATGGGTACATTTGACCGTATCGTCTGCTGATAAACGGGCGCGGGCTAACTCACCAAATACAGCAGTAAAGTGAATCCAAAGGTGTTCAGCAAAAGCTGTTGTATGCTCTCCCTTTTTCTGTCTGCGCCGGTTGAGTCCTTCTACGCATCTCCTCTATTATAGTCAATGGCGTCTAAAATGTCTGTTTTCATGCCTTGGAGGCTACCACCTCCTACCGTTTGTGAGTTGGGAAGGGCTGAACTAACTGACGGGTCGAGGCACATAACTATGAGCGTTACCTCCTCCTTCTCATCTAAACTGTACATGAGTGTCTGTTGCTTCACCAGCTCGAAAAGGTGGTGTATGTCTGATGTGCGGTGGAAAGTCTCAATCTTATCGTCGGCATCTTTTAACTGGGTGATGGTTAATGGGGTTGTATAAAGAAAATCGGGTTGGTCTTCCGTGGTGACCCTGCGCTGCATGGTGATGGGGTTCATTGTGTTGGGTGCTGCCTGTGCAGTCGGTGGTGCGGGTGCTTTTCTTTCCGGAGCCTGGGGGGCGGGAGGGGGGGAGCTCTATTTTGATTTTCGATCTCACTCATGTACCGTTGGGCCGTTTCACTGAGTTCCTGCCAATCAGGGCCGTCTTCCTCATCTAGCTGTGGGCCAAAGGTGTCTCTGAACCCATTTTGAACAGATAGCAGGGATTGCAATTTTGCAATTTGCTGCCTGCACTTGGCATGACCCACCAAACTCTGCCTCTGTCCCGTGGTGGAACTGTGGAGTGCTCGGAGGGCTGCCTACAAATCACAGCACTGTTTCCTCAATTGTTCTAACTGGTTCGCTGTTTCTTCTCTTACTATCACATCACGTTGCGTGTCCTGGTAGGACTTATCATAGTGAATTTGGAAGCTGCTACGGTGGGCGAGACAGGATTGGTGTGTCTTCTTGACATCATCCATCTCCTTGTGCTTCGCCGCTAGCTGGTACCGCAGCTGCACATTTAATCTCTCGGTTGCACTAATATCTCCCTCTCTACATCTCTCCTTCTTCTCAAGCTGCTTACGGAGTGCCCTCATGACCTCCTCCATGACACGCAATTGCCAGACAGGACACGATTGCCATCGGCTTACGAACCTTACTTAAACTTTTCTTGTGGATCTCTGTCAGGCTGTCCCACCAAGTCTGTCCCATGCTGTCAGGAACACTTTCCTCATTTGCGCAAAATTCCGACAATAGGGGCCATCCTTTCCCCTTTAGGTATCTCCTAAGCTCTTCTTTCCATACGGGACACTGTTCTGATCTGTTGCTCGCTGCACCCTCGGGTGCCTGTGGATGCATAGCGCATTCCATTGCTTTCATGGCAATCCCAACAATTACTTCTGTCTCTACCGGAAATTTGGAACAAGGGGGAATAAAGCGGTGGTGCCAATACGGGTAAGGCTCAAGCTATTTTCCGGTTTACGCAACTCCCGAGAGTTTCACGCAACAAACCCTATCGAGTTTACCTTATATCACTTAGTTAATACGCATGCAGATTACACACTCCTGAATTTTGGAGGTTTGATCGATATTGGTTTCGCTTGTGGTTTCTTTTACTTTGAAAATTTGGATTTCAAATTCAAACACTTTTGTGGGTTCTCTCGGAGTGACACGGTCACGTTTGGGTCAATTCCCGTCACGTGTCGCCAATGACTGTTGCCTTTTATTCCCCTGTCTTTTTCTGTGGCTCTGTTCCAATCATGGCAATCAGTGAGTTTGCCCTCCTTTCTTTTGGTATCTATGTTCTAATGCTCAGAGTCGCCAGGTATCAAATTATACCACCACAAGGTTCAACCGGCTATTGATCAAAGAGCCAAACACCAGTCAGTTAGATCAAGGTCAAGGATACTTTATTTACACACAATTAGTCATGCAATGTAAACACTACTAGTTAACTACACCTATCGACTAAGACAACATGTACTTAACTTCAGGCACCCGGCTTTGGCCAGAGGAACAGTGGCCGCTGTCCGATTCTGGATCCATCGAGTCTGGAGAAGTAAGTGCTGCTCAGCTAGGCTCATCCGTCTGGTAGCGAGCGTTGAACTTGGACTTGCTTCTGGTGTTGCTGCGATTGGAGATGGTCGTTGCCAGGGCGCCAGGTCCAAAAGAGGTCGAACACATGGCGAACTCTTCTTCTTATACTTGGGGGTTTTCGCGCTCTTTTGGGCGGTCCTTCAGTTTGGACCCCACTAATTAGGTGATCCCTGATCACTCTGTTCGATTCCTAACCAATAGGTGGGCGGGGACCTGGATGGCTGTACGTGTGCCAAGCGGAATTGCTTTAGGTTCCCCTGAACAGGGAGTGGCGCCCAAATGTCTGGGACTGTACGGTATCTGGAGTATCAGTCCTTTGTTTACGTGAAAATGGGCCATCAAATGCTAATCGGCCCCATCAAAACGCTAATTGGTCGGAGTTTCGATACCGTCTGGACTTCTTGCTTGCAAATATACATCTCAGGCTCTGAGCCTGGCTGAGTCTTGCCTTGTCCGTTTTAGGCTTTGCGAGTTTCTCTGTCCCTCGTGGTAAGTGGCCATCCCAGATGGCTACAAAGGCTGATTAAAACCCACCCCGATTAAATACGATTCACTCTAAATGCAGAGTACAGATCGACATAACCATCAGAATGCCGAAATACATTAAGATGCAGCACCGGAATTCAAAATGCGGCAGTACATTTTTGACATGTGGTTTCACCAGCAGTGTGTGTGGTTTGCATACGTCAGGGGACGCAACCCTGGCCTAGTGGTTAAGGCGATGGATTCATAATCCATCGGGATTTCTCTCCGCAGTTTCGAATCCTGATGACTTCAGGACTTTGAATGCCATCTGTAAGAGCAAATTTCACAAAATTAGATAATGGTAAATTATAGATAAGGACATGCTTCGTTCAATGTTAATCTCCTTAATCGCGTCAAATATCAATTGTTCTGAGATCTCTGACAATAAATATTCGTCAAATTCTGCAATCTGTCCATGAACAACCCACCCTTCAATCCATTTATTGTGACTTTAATTTCACTAAACCTACTTCTTTATCACAAATAAATAATAGGATTCGTGTACAGAATGTGATTCACACACAGTTTTCTGCTCTGAATTCAAATGTGATCCTTCTATATCACGTGGTGATGGTTCTTCCGACATCCGAGGAACATCACTCCAGAACAATGGAGTGAAGCAGAAAATGAGAGTTGAGACGCTGAAAGATGCCTTCGTACGAACGGAATATGGCGTTCGACTCATCGATCAACAGTTCCAACGCACCACAGCAAAAGACCGCACGGACCTCCTCAGATGACAAAAACTGGACACAACCGACAGAGTACCGTTCGTCGTCCAGTACTTCCCTGGAGCGGATAAACTACGAAATCTTCTTTCCAGCCTACAACACGTCATCGATGAAGACGAACATCTTGCCAAGGACATCCCCACACCTTCACAACTTGCCTTCAAACAACCGCGCAACCACAAACAAACCATTGTTTGCAGCAAACTACCCAGTCTTCAGAACAACGACCACGCCACCACACTACTCTGACATGCCAATCTCCTCAAGATGTGCCAGATCATCGACATGGGTACCACCATTAAACATGAGAACACCACCCACCAGGTACGCGGTACATACTCGTTCGAGTTGACCAATGTTGTCTACCTCATACGCTGCAGGAAAGTTTGTCCCGAAGCGTGGTATATTGGCGAGACCATGTAGATGCTTGGACAACGGATGATCGGACATGGCGCGACAATCGTCAGGCAGGAATGTTCCCTTCCAGTCGGGGAACACTTCAGCTGTCAAGGGCATTCAGGCTCTGATCTTTGGGTAAGCGTTCTCCAAGGCAGCATTCAGGTTGCGCGACAACGCAGAATGGCCGAGCAGAAACTTGTAGCCAAGTTCCACACTCATTGCTACGGCCTCAACCGGGACCTTTGATCCTTGTCGCATTACATTCACACCCACCCACCATCTGGGCAGCACGGTAGCACAAGTGATTAGCACTGTGGCTTCAATGCGCCAGGGTCCCAGGTTCGATTCCCCGCTGGGTCACTGTCTGTGCGGAGTTTGCACGTTCTCCCCGTGTCCGCGTGGGTTTCCTCCGGGTGCTCCGGTTTCCTCCCACAGTCCAAAGACGTGCAGGTTAGGTGGATTGGCCATGCTAAATTACCCGTAGTGTCCATAAGGGTTGGGAGGGGTTATTGGGTTGCGGGGATAAGGTGGAAGTGAGGGATTAATATGGGTCGGTGCAGACTCGATGGGCCGAATGGCCTCCTTCTGCACTGTATGTTCTATGTAATCTAATCTGGCCTGGGCTTGCAAAATCCTACCAACTATCCTGGTTTGGGCAATTCACACCCCTCTTAAATCTGGGGTCACCCCTGCAAGTGCATGCATTCTAAGTATCGTTTTGCATCTTTGACTTTGTCGATATATATGTTACTGGAACCCAACTCTTCATTCACCTGAGGAAGGAGCAATGCTCCGAAAGCTAGTGATTTGAAACAAACCTGTTGGACTTTAACCTGGTCTTGTAAGACATTTTGCTGTGCTCACCGCAGTGCAACGCAGGCATCTCCACATCTTATATAATTGCAACAAGACATCCTTGCTCCTGCACTGAAATGCTCTCGCGATGAAAGCCAACGTACCACTTGCCTTCTTTGCCGCCTGCTGCACCTGCACGTTTATCTTCAGCGACTGGTGCACAGGGACACCCAGGTCTCGTGGCACATTCACATTTCCTAATTTATTGCCATCCACATAATAATCTACCTTCTTCTTTTTCCTACCAAAGTTGCGAACCTAACATTCATCCAAATTGTACTGCATCTGCCATTCATTTGCCCACTCACTCAAGTTGTCCAAATCATGTGGAGTTACAGCAATTCTGCCTGCCAGTTGGCGTTTCGTAATAGTTGGATTCCGGCCTTGCGTGGCTATCCGTGTGGAGTTTCCACATTCTCCCCGTCTCTGCGGAAGGAGGATCTTCCGGGTGCTGCGGATTCGTACCTCATTTTAAAGCTATGCAGGCTAGGTGGATAGGCCATGGGCAATGCGTGGTGTTAGGGGAATAGGGCGGGCGGGGGATTGGGGGGTTCTGGACAGAGGCTGTTTCGGAGGGTCGGTGCAGACTTAATGGGCCGAATGACCCTCTTCGGAATTTGAGGGATTCTATGGATAACAAATTAGATTTGTCATGAGTTCCACATGACCTGATCCTTAAGGCGCCTGAGCGATGTTCATCATGATGTGATCAAATGTTTGTACCACGTGGTTAAAGCGATACTCAATAATCCATTCTGCTCTGTACAAGTGGTTTCAGCTCCCATCGTCGTCTGTAAAGTATATGTTGTGTCTCTGTTTGGTCCAGTTCATGAGGGTGAACTGAAAATGCTGTGATTTTTAGTTTTTAATTCATGGAGTTTAAAATGTTCAAAGAAACATGGTGGCAGATGATGTTTGAGGGCCTGGAATAATCGAACTCCTTCCATATTGAATCCAAAGTTTACGCTCTTCAAACAAAATGCTGAGTAAGTTAAGTATTTCACTACCTGACTTAATTTCTCATACCTCCTGAATTAGAAACTGTGTCTGTTCCTCTCATTCTCTGAGCCTCGATTTCCTCGGGGACTTCGTTGCCAGGGTGGGCCTCACACGCTGCTTCCTACCGGCTCTGCTGAATGGAGTCTTCGCTGTTCGGGGGGCCGGGATTTGATTGTTATACCCCTCCCCCTGCCTTTCCAGAACTTTATCCGGCCCCCAGCCAATGAGGTCACAGTGTGTGAGTGGACCACTGAGTGGTACCAATTTACTTAATACTACCCCAATGCGACTAACTTGGGTATTTGGTTCAGGAAGGGCCACCTTCTCAAACACACCCCTCTCCCGAGGTGCAGCGGTTCTCAGGTTAAATCAACACCAGTCAGCTCTCCCCCTTAGAGGAGGAAACAGGCGCCGCAGTGCAGCGACTAGTGATTTTTCATTGTAACTTCATGGCTGTGTTAATGGAAACCTATGTGGTACTAAAAAAGTGGATTATTATTCGATTATTCTATCTGTCCGTCTCTATTGCTGTCTGTGTGTGATTATATATGTCAGTCTCTGTTGCTGCCAATCTGTTTCTCTCTGTGCGTGTGTGATTGTATCTGTCAGTGTCTGTTACTGTGTGTGATTGTGTGATTGTGCATGCCAGCCTCTGTTACTGTCTGTGAGTGCCTGATTCTATCCGTGAGCCTGTCATTTACCGTGTGAACGGCCTGCAATTCTTTGTTTCGGTATATGAGTATGTGGATGAATCTGTCAGCGTCGTTCTATCTGTGAGTGTGAGACAGTATCAATAAGTGTCTGATACTGTCTGTGCCGGCGCGATTGCAGCTATCGGTGTCTGTTACTGTCTGTGAGTTTGTGTTGTATCTATAAGTGTCTATTACAGTTTGTGAGTGTCTGATTGTGTCTGTCAGTGTATGTTACTGTCTGAGTGTGTGATTGCATCTATCAGTGTGCACTGTTGCCGACGAATATGTACTTTCATCTGTCGGTTTACGTTGCTGTCTGTGAGTGTGTGAGTGCATCGATCACTGTATCTTACTGTCTGCGAGTTGTGATTATATCTGCCAGTGTGTGTTACTGACTGTGTGTGCGCGACTGTATCTGTCAGTGTCTCTTACTGTCTGTGATTTTATCTATCAGTGCCTGTTACAATCAGTCAGTGTACTATTGGATCTGCTAGTGTCTGTTACTGTCTGTGAGTGTGTAATTGCCTCTATTAGCGTCTGGTTATGTCTGTGGGTGATCTATTGCATCTATCAGTGTCTTTTACAGTATGTAAGTGTGCCATTCCATCTATAAGTGTCTGTGGCTGTCTGTAAGTGTGCAATTGCATCTTTCCGTGTCTGTGACTGTCCGTAAGAGTGCGATTGCATCTTTCAGTGTCTGTGAGTGTGTGATTGTATCTTTCAGTGCCTGTCGCTGTCTCTAAGTGTGTGGTTGTATCTGTCAGTGTCTGTGACTGTGAGTGTGTGATTGGATCGATCAGCGTGTGTCACTGTCTGTGCGTTGTCATTGTATCTATCAATGTTTGATACTATTTGTGAGTGTGTGATTGTATCTGTCAGCGTTGCTTACAGTCTATGAGTGTGTGCTTGTATCTGTCAGTATCTGTTACTGTCTGAGTGTGTGATTGCATCTATCTGTTTCTGAGACTGTCTCTGAGTGTGTGATTATGCGTATCACTATATTTCACTAACTGTGAGTGTGTCATAGTACCTGTCAGTGTATGTCACTTTTTGTGACTGTGTGATTGTATCTGCCAGTGTTTGGGGTTTAACCGCTCAATGCCACCAGTTCTTCTTCGGTTACCCACTGCGCAGTCCAGGTTTCCGTATTCACTTCTCCCATGATTCTCTTCAGCCACCTCTCCTGGATGAACCTTCTACTGTTAGTACACTGGAGGGGTCCTTCGGCTACTTATCTGTGAGAAGATCGCATATTAAATTTCCATGAAGTAAAGGAGTTGGAACACGTGGTTAAGATGATGCACAATAATCCATTGCACGTGGATTCCAATCGCACCCTCGTCTGTAACGTGGTCAACTTTATGAGGATAAAATAAAAATGCTGTGATATGTAGCAATTGTTGAAGGGCTTGGCGGGTGGTGAATAGTAGAACACCTTGCATATTGAAACCACATTCAAAAACGATGAGGAAGTTACTTAATTCACTCTCTGCCCTAATTGCGCATACATGCTGAGTCGGAACCCGTTTCTTTCCCTCAGTTCGAAACTCACGAATTCGCGCAAAAGGTAAGTTCATTAAATATAGGAGCTGAATTAAGCCATTAGACCTTTCGAGTCTGCCCTGCCATTCTATCATCGCTGATATGTTCCTTATCTGCTATCTACAATGTTACAGATGAAGAGGTCGATTGCGATATCAGCCAGAGCACCTCCTCCCGAGAACACATGACCTCGGAGCGTGAGTAGGCAATTTAGACTCCTGAGCCTAACATCTTCCATGTGATCTTGGCTGAACCCGTCCTGGCCTCAACTCCACCGTCCTACCCGATCTCAATAACCCTTAAGCTCCTTACCACTAAAAATCTCTCTCACTCCTCCTTACATTTACTCACTCTCCCTGCATCCAACCAGCTCTGGGGTCGCGAGTTCCACAGAATCACAAGCCTTTGGGAGAAGTCGTTTTTCCTCAAGTCTTTATTAAATTTGCAATCTCTTATTCTAAGGTTATGACCGCGCGTTTTAGAATGCCCCACTAGAGGAAGCATCAACTCCACGTCTACCTTATCCATACCTTTTGGCAGCTTATACCCCTCAATTAGATAATTGCGCATAGATTCTGAGTTAAAAACTGTTGGCCAGTCTTCCTCAGTTTGAAACTCACGGTGTCGCACAAAAACATCCGATACAACTATTACTGCGATGGCGGTAAATCGATCACTGTTCAACTGCTGAGAAGGAAGCGATGCTCACCACTATACCATTATCGCTGCATTTTCAATATTGAACACCAGGATGAATAGAACGAGGCAGATATAATCCATCAGTTCATGGGTGTAAAATGAACTAAGACGTATAGACAAGCGAGCTTGTGGGACGGGGTGGCCGAGTGGTTAAGACGATGGACTGCTAATCTATTGTGCTCTGCCCGCGTGGGTTCGAATCCCATCCTCGTCGATTTTTCATCCACCGTTTCTCGAAAGTGGGACTCATTTTTCAAAGATGGATCTGCAATCACTGATGTGACAGTCTATTCAAAGTTGTCATCCCGGATTGCATCGAGTTGGGCGAGAGGAGGGACGAATGGAGGCAAGCGTGTTTGTGGTTTAACCGCTCAATGCCACCAGTTCTTCGTCGGTTACCGACAGTACAGTCGAGGTTACCGGGTTCACTTCTCCCAGAATTCTCTTCAGCCACCTCTCCTGGATGAACCTTCTCCTGTTTGTACACTGGAGGGGTTCTTCGGCTACTTGTCTGTGAAAAGATCGCATATTAAATTTCCATGAAGTAAAGGAGTTGGACCACGTGGTTAAGGTGATGCACAATAATCCATTGCACGTGGATTCCAATCCCATCCTCGTCTGTAACGTGGTCAACTTCATGAGGATAAAATAAAAATGCTGTGATATTTAGCTTTTGTTTAAGGGCTTGGCGGGTGGTGAATAGTAGAACACCTTGCATATTGAAACCACATTCAAAAACGACGAGGAAGTTACTTAAATCACTCTCTACCATAATTGCCCATAAATTCTGAGTTGGAAACCGTTTCTTTCCCTCAGTGTGAAACTCACGAATTCGCGCAAAAGATAAGTTCATACAATATAGGAGCAGAATTAAGCCATTAGACCTTTCGAGTCTGCCCCGCCATTCTATCATCGCTGATATGTTCCTCATCTGCTATCTGCAATGTTACAGGTGAAGAGGTCGATTGCGATATCAGCCAGAGCACCTCCTCCCGAGAACACATGACCTCGGAGCGGAAGTAGGCAATTTAGCCTCCTGAGCCTAACACCTTCCATGTGATCTTGGCTGATCCCATCGTGGCCGCAACTCCACCGTCCTGCCCGCTCTCCTTATTGGTAAGGAGTTGAAACTTCTCCTTAAATTTACTCACTCTCACTTCATCCAACGCTCTGTGGGGTTGCGAATTCCACAAGTATCACAAGCCTTTGGGAGAAGTAGTTTTTCCTCAAATCTTTCTAAATTTGCGATCTCTTATTCTAAGATTATGACCTCGCGTTTTAGAATGCCCCACTAGAGGAAGCATCAACTCCACGTCTACCTTATCCTGACCTTTTGGCATCTTATACCCCTCAATTAGATAATTGCGCATAGATTCTTAGTGAAAAACTGTTGGCCAGTCTTCCTCGGTTTGAAACTCACGGTGTCACGCAAAAACATCCGATACAACTATTACTGCGATGGCGGTAAATCGATCACTGTTCAACTGCTGAGAAGGAAGCTATGCTCACCACTATGCCACTATCGCTGCATTTTCAATATTGAACACCGGGATGAATAGAACGAGGCATATATAATCCATCAGTTCATGGGTGTAAAATGAACGAAGACGGATAGACGTGCGAGCTTGCGGGACGGGGTGGCCGAGTGGTTAAGGCGGTGAACTGCTAATCCATTGTGCTCCGCACTTTATCCATACCTTCTGACATCTTTTCCTTCTCAATTAGATAATGGCGCATAAATTCTGAGTGAAAAACTGTTGGCCAGTGTTCCTCAGTTGGAAACTCACGATAAATTGCCCTTCGTGTCCAAAATTGCCCTTAGTGTTGGGTGGAGGTGTTCTTTCCAAGAGCCGGTGCAGACTCAATGGGCCGAATGGCCTCCTTCTGCACTGTAAATGCTATGATAATCTATAATGAATCTAGGACAAAGGTTCGGCACAACATCGTCGTCCGAAGGGCCTGTTCTGTGCTGTATTTTTCTATGTTCTATGTGGCGCAAAAACATCCAATACAACTATTACTGCGATGGCCGGGAACAGATCCCCGGTCAACTGTTTGGTAAGCAGCTATGCTCAACACTGTACCGCCATCGCTCCATTTTAAGTTTTGGACACCAGGTTGAATAGAATGAGGCAGATAATTTCCATCAGTTCATGGATGCGAACCGCATTTAGACGTATTTGCGGCTGAGTGCGTGGGACGTGGTGGCCCAGTGGTTACGGCGATGGACTGCTGATCCATTGTGCTTTGCGCGCGTGGGTTCGAATCTCATCCTCGTGGAATTTTCATCCACTCGTTCTCTGAAGTGTCGCTCATTTATCCAAGATGGATCTGCAATCGCTGATGTGACAATCTATTCCAGGTTTTCAGGCCAGATTGCATCGAGTTGGGTTAGTGGAGGGAGGAACGGAGGCAGACGTGTTGGGGCTTCAACGCCGGTTGACACCAGTTCTTCTTCGGCCGAACACAGTATAGTCGATGTTTCCGTGTTGACCTCTCCTATAATTAAGTTCTGCCACCTCTCCCAGATGAAATTCCTTCTATTTGTACTTTGAAGGGGTTCCATGTCTGTGCGAAGATCAAATATTAAAGATCCATGAAGTGAAGGAGTTGTACCACGTGGTTAAGGGGATGCACCGTAACCCTTGGTGCTCTGCGCTCGTGGGTCCGCATCCCATCATCGTCTGTAACGTGTCTGTAGCGTCTCTGTCTGGTCCACTTCATGAGGGTGAAGTAAAAATGCTGTGATTTTTAGCTTTTGTTTAAGGGCTGGAGGTGGTGAATACTCGAACACTTTCCATATTCAAACCACATTACAAAATGACGAGGAATTGACTTTATTCACTCCCCGCCCTAATAGCGCATAAATTCTGTGTTGGAAACGATTTCTTTCCCTCAGTTTGAAAGGCATGAAGTCGCGCCAAAAAGATAAGTTCATCAGGTATAGAATCAAAATTAAGCCAGTCGACCCAACGAATCTGCCCGTCATTCCATCATGGCTGAAAGGTTCCTCAGCTGCTACTTAGAATGTTACAGACCAAGAGATCGTTTATGATATCAGCCAGAACACCTTCTCCCAAGAATACATGACCTAGGAGCGGGAGTAGGCAATTTAGCCTCCTGAGTCTAACACCTTCCATGTGATCTTAGCAAATCCCATCGAGGCCTCAACTCCACCGTCCTGCACGCTCTCCCTAAACCTTCAACTCCTTACCAATAAAAATCTCTCTAACTCCTCCTTACAATTACTCACTCTCCCTGCATCCAACGCACTGTGGGGTTGCGAATTCCACAGAATCACAAGCATTTGGGACACGCAGTTTTTCCTCAAATCGGTTTTAAATTTGCGATCTCTTATACTCAGATCATGACCTCTGGTTTTTGGATGACCCACAAGAGGAAGCATCAACGCCACGTCTCCTTTATCCATACCTTCCGACATCTTATACATCTCAATTAAATAATGGCGCATAAATTCTGAGTGAAAAGCTGTTGGCCAGTCTTCCTCAGTTTGAAACTAACGATGTGGCGCAAGAACATCCAATACAACTATTATTGTGAAGGCCAGGAATCGAACCCGACTCAACTGCTTTTGGTCAGCACAGTTCAGATATTTTACTTTCGTGATGAATGGTTGTTCTGTGAAGGTGATGTGATTTCTTCTGTGATGTTGTTCTGATGGGAAAGTGGGGAGTGACTGGAATCACCTTCATAGAAGGAAGTTCGGGGCGGCAGTTTCACCTCTCTGGGAACATTGATCAACCTGTTACTGATTTCATCAAACTTTGCCTCAAGTCCGACGCCGAAGCGAGTCAGTCACGAGCAGAGTGGCGCCGTGGGAGCGTGCTAGGCCCATAGCCCGGAGGTCGATGGATCAATACCATCTTCTGCTATTTATATTCTCACTCACACCAAACGGAAACAAGTGGCAATTCGTCAGCAGCACATCTGCCTTTTTTCTTTATTAGTATTAACGTTTTGCTTTCAGTCAGATCCGCTCTTTGACACCTGTTCTTCAGCTACCTTCAGTACAGTCGAGGTGACTCTGTTGACTTCTCCCGGAACACTCTTCTGCCGCCTCTACTTGCTGAAAGTTCTCCTGTTTGGACACTGGAGGGGTTCTTCGGCTCCTTGTCTGTGAAAGCAGCACCGGAAGTAGCTGCGGGGAGAGATTCCAGTCGCCAGAATGCAACTCTCCAATTGGATACTTCACGTCGCTCAGATCTCAGACTCTCAATAACTTCGTGTGAGGAACAGGTAGAGCGGGAATTTAGTCCTTGTGATTAGAGCAAACTGATGAATGCAGCAATTAGAACCTGCTTAACCCCAGCGGCTTGGACAAGGATGGCACTCAGATACAGGACTCAGGCTGGGGTTCAAAAGTAGGAAAAGCGTATCTTGTTTGAAATGAAATGACGATGAAGACAGAATTTAAGTCTATTCATGCACGGATCTTCATTTCGACGGCAACGCGCCAGGAAGTTTTTGATAAGGTTCCCCACGGTAGGCTATGGCAGAAAATACGGAGGCTGGGGATTGAGGGTGATTTAGAGATGTGGATCAGAAATTAGCTAGCTGAAAGAAGCCAGATGGTGGTGGTTGATGGGAAATGTTCAGAATGGAGTTCAGTTAGAAGTGGCGTACCACAAGGATCTGTTCTGGGGCCGTTGCTGTTTGTCATTTTTATAAATGACCTAGAGGAGGGCGCAGAAGGGTCGGTGAGTAAATTTGCAGACGACACTAAAGTCGGTGGTGTTGTTGACAGTGCGGAAGGATGTTGCAGGTTACAGAGTGACATAGATAAGCTGCAGAGCTGGGCTGAGAGGTGGCAAATGGAGTTTAATGTAGAGAAGTGTGTGGTGATTCACTTTGGAAGGAATAACAGGAATGCGGAATATTTGGCTAATGGTAAAATTCTTGGAAGTGTGGATGAGCAGAGGGATCTCGGTGTCCATGTACATCGATCCCTGAAAGTGGCCACCCAGGTTGAGAGGGTTGTGAAGAAGGCCTATGGAGTGTTGGCCTTTATTGGTAGAGGGATTGAGTTCCGGAGTCATGAGGTCATGTTGCAGCTGTACAAAACTCTGGTACGGCCGCATTTGGAGTATTGCGTACAGTTCTGGTCACCGCATTATAGGAAGGACGTGGAAGCTTTGGAACGGGTGCAGAGGAGATTTACCAGGATGTTGCCTGGTATGGAGGGAAAATTTTATGAGGACAGGCTGATGGACTTGAGGTTGTTTTCGTTAGAGAGAAGAAGGTTAAGAGGAGACTTAATAGAGGCATACAAAATGATCAGGGGGTTAGATAGGGTGGACAGTGAGAGCCTTCTCCCGCGGATGGGAATGGCTAGCACGAGGGGACATAGCCTTAAACTGAGGGGTAATAGATATAGGAGAGAGGTTAGAGGTAGGTTCTTTACGCAAAGAGTAGTGAGGCCGTGGAATGCCCTACCTGCAACAATAGTGAACTCACCAACATTGAGGGCATTTAAAAGTTTATTGGATAAGCATATGGATAATAATGGCATAGTGTAGGTTAGATGGCTTTTGTTTTTTGACTTCCCATGTCGGTGCAATATCGTGGGCCGAACGGCCTGTACTGCACTGTATCGTTCTATGTTCTATGAAGGCCGAGCGTTCTAAAGCTCTGCGTTCAGGTCGCAGTCTCTTCTGGAGGCTTGGGTCCGAATCCTACTCCTGATATTGACTTTTCTCCCCGCATGTAAAATTTCTCCAGCTAGATTTTCAACCTGAGGAAGATCCAATATCTCCCATTCAATGGATAAGCGTCGGTCGCAGGACAGGAGATTCCTGCTTAAATACGCACAGCAAGACGCCACTGGCAAAAGCCCAGTTAATTACTCGATAATCTGCTTCAGTGACTATAGTTGAGGAAATAACATTGATTCCAGGGCTCCGAGTAAAATTGGTTTTCAAAAGTCGTGCTGGTTGGATTGTTCACATCCGTCCGAGAGAGGAAGATGGGAACTCGGTTTATTTCCTTATTGCCCACTGTGAGGGATTACTGGATATCGTTATATATCTATGTTGCTCCTCTGTGGCGTTCTCCTGGATAACGTTTCCAGTCCAGCTTTGACAAAGCGTCACCTGGACTCGAAGCGTTAGCTCATTTGTCACCCTCCAGATGCTGTCAGACCGGCAGAGATTTTAAAACGTTTTCTCCGTGGTTCCATATTTGTGAGCATTACAATGTTGTAATGTGTCATTTTGTCTCATTCATTCCTGGGACAAATGACGGGATGAGACTGCAAGAAACATTCTGACAGGTATTTGGTGCACAGCAAACAGGAGCGTGCGTTATGTTTACTTTTGGTGTTAGGGAGAATGTAAATTGCAGAAAATTGCCTCGATTCCTCGACCTCGGGGTAATGACCCAGCACGCTTCCGCTGCGGCACTCTGCTCCTTAAACCAGGAGCTACAACATTACTGCCCTGCGGTAGCCACTCAACTATTCACTTCCTCATTTAGTCTTTCAACAGGAACACACGTTTGAGCAAACTGATTCTGGTCAGCATAGGTCAGATAATTAACTTTCGTGCGCAATGGTTGTTCTGTGAAGGTGATGTGATTTCTTCTGTGACGTTGTTCTGATGGGAAAGTGGGGAGTGTCTGGAATCACCGTCATAGAATGAATTTCGGGCGGCAGTTTCACCTCTCCGGGAACATGGATCACGCTGTCACTGATTTCTTCAAACTTTGCCTCAAGTCCGACCCCGAAAGAACACAACCACGAGCAGAGTGGCGCAGCGGAAGCGTGCTGTGCCCATAACCCCATGGATTGAAACCATCATCTGCCATTTATATTCTCTCTCACATCAAACGGAAACAAGTCATTGTTTGCCAGCAGCATATCTGCCTTTTTCTTTATTAGCATCAAAGTTTTGCTTTCAGTCTGATCCGTTCTTTGACACCTGTTCTTCAGCTACCCACAGTACCAGTCGAGGTGACGAAGTTGATTTCTCCCAGAACACTCTTCTGGCGCCTCGACTGGATGAGCGTCCTCCTGTTTGGACACTGGAGGGGTTCTTCGGCAACTTCTCTGTGACAGCAGCACCGGAAGCAGCTGTGGAGAGAGATTCCAGTCGCCGGGTTGCAACTCTCCAACCGAAGTGGATACTTCACGTCGCTCAGATCTTAGTCTCTCAATATCTTCGTGTGAGGAACAGGTCGAGCGGGAGTTCGGTCCTTGTTGATTCGAGCAAACTGATCAATGCAGCAATGAGAATCTGCTTAACCCCCAGCGGCTTGGAGAAGGATGGCATTGAGATACAGGACTCTGGCTGGGGTTCAAAATTAGGAAAATCACATCAAATTTGAAAAGAAATGACGATGAAAATAGAATTTAAATCGATTTGTGCACGGAGCATATCTTTGCCGCAACGCGTCAGGATGTTGGAGCCGTCGAAGTCGCTGCGTTAAAATCGCAGTCTCGTCTGTTGGCGTGGGTTCGAATCCAACTTCTGGCATTAACATTTCCTCCACGTCGTTACGTTTCTCCAGCAAAATGTTCAGCCCAAAGAAGATCCAATACCTCCCATTCAATGGGGAAGCGGTGGCCTCAGGACATGAGATTTCTACTTAAATTCGCACAGCAAGACCCCACAGGCAGAAGCCGAGTTCATGACTGGATGACCTGCTCAGTGAGTCTGCTTGAGGAATTAATATTGATACCACGACTCCGTGTAAAATTCCTCTTCTCATTATTTAAATAGCCTGTCTGGTTGGATTGCCGAGGTGACTCAGTTGACGTCTCCCAGAATCCTCTTCTGCCGCCTTTCCTGGATGTACCTCATCCTGTGTGGACACTGAAGGGCTTCTTCGGCTACTTGTCTGTGAAAGCAGCACCAGAGGAAGCTGTGGAGAGAGATCCCAGTCGCCAGGATGCAACTGTCTAATTGGATCCTTCACGCCGCTCAGATTTTAGACTCTCAATACCTTCATGTGAGGAACAGGCAGGGGGCAGTTCGGACTTTGTTGTTTGCAGCAAACGGATCAATGTATCAATGAGAAGCTCCTTAACCTCCAGCGGCTTGGAGAAGGATGGCTCTCAGATACCGGACTCTGGCTGGAGTTGATAAATAGGAAAAGCACATCTGATTTTGCCCAGTTCAAGGAGACACATCCTGAGTGAGTGAGACACATCCAGAATGTGAATTGAAACTTGGTAATTTGGTGCAGTGAGGAAATCAGGAAAGGTAAGTGGGAAGTCAAATTCTGCTGCTTCTCAGTTAAAGGTGCAGTGTTTAGCGTAGTGTATGAATTGCTGAAGCTGCCCCCACCCTACTTGCTGAGAGGCAGTCATCTGTCAGTTCTGTGAAAGCTGCACCTTAAGCAGCTGTGGAGAGAGATTATAGTCGCCAGGATGCAACTATCTCATTGGACCCTTCATGCCGCTCAGATATTAGACTCTCAATACCTTCGTGTGGGAACAGGTAGAGCGGCAGTTCGGTCATTGTTGATTGGAGCAAACGGATCAATGCAGCAATTGGAAGCTCCTTAACCCCCAGCGGCTTGGAGAAGTATGGCACTCAGATACAGGACTCTGGCTGGGTTTCAAAAAGAGGAAAAGCACATCGAGTTTGCAGAGAAATGACGATGAAGATATAATTTAAATCGTTTTGTGCAAGAAGCGTGTCGTTTGCCACTACGCGGCTGGATGGCTGATCAGTCGAAGGCGCTGCGTTAAGGTCGCAGTTTTCTCTGGAGGCGTGGGTTTGAATCCCACTTCTGACATTAAGTTTCCCTCCACGAGGTTACAGTTCTCCAGCAAAATGTTCAACTCCAGGAAGTTCCAATTACGCCAATTCAATGGGGAAGCGGTCGTCTCCGGACAAGAGATTTCTACTTAAATTCGCACATCAAGACCCCACAGGCCGAAGCCCAGTTCATGACTGGATGACCTGCTCAGTGACACTGGCTGAGGAATTAATATTGAACCCAGGACCCCGGATAAAATTCCCCCTCTCTTGTTGCAAAAAGCATGTCTGGTTGGATTGTCGAGGTGACTCAATTGACCTCTCGCAGAATCCTTCTCTGACGCTTTTCCTGGATGTACCTCCTCCTGTGTGGACACTGAAGGGTTCTTCGGCTACTTGTCTGTGAAAGCAGCACCAGAAGCAGCTGTGGAGAGAGATCCCAGTCATCAGGATACAACTGACTAATTGGATCCTTCACGCCGCTCAGATCTTACACTCTCAATATCCTCGTGTGATGAACAGGTCGGCGGCAGTTCGGTCCTTGTTGATTGGAGCAAACTGATCTATGCAGCAATGAGAAACTCCTTAACCCCCGGCGGCCTGGAGAAGGATGGCACTCAGATACACGACTCTGGCTGGGCTTCAAAAATAGGAAAAGCAAATCTAGTTTGAAATGAAAGGACATAGAACATAGAACTGTACAGCACAGAACAGGCCCTTCGGCCCTCGATGTTTTGCCGAGCATTTTCCGAAACCAAGATCAGGCTATCCCACTCCCTGTCATCCTGGTGTGCTCCATGTGCCTATCCAATAACCGCTTGAAAGTTCCTAAATTGTCCGACTCCACTATCACAGCACGCAGTCCATTCGACACACTAACCACTCTCTGAGTAAAGTACCAACCTCGGACATCCCTCCTATATCTCCCACCCTGAATCTTATATTTATGCCCCCTTGTAACAGCTACATTTACCCGAGGAAATA